>NC_042982.1:18010598-18261642 GCF_901001165.1 Salmo trutta
AACCTAACCCTAACCTGTATTCTAACCTTAACCTTAACCCAAAACCTAACCTTAACCCTAAACCTAACTCTAGCTCCTAACCCTAAAACGAACCCTAGGTCCTAACCCTAAACCTAATTCTAACCCTAACACTAATTCTAACCCTAACACTAATTCTAACCCTAACACTAATTCTAACCTTAACCCTAAACCCCCTAGAAATAGCATTTGACCTTGTGGGGACCAACAAAAGATCCCCAGTTGGTCAAATTTTTGTTTGTTTACTGTTCTTGTGGGGACTTCTGGTCCCCACAAGAATAGTTACACACACACACCTGCCCTGCGTTCATGTGTGTGTATGTGTCTCCCCATTAACAGTTTTGAGCAGCTGTGCATTAACTTTGCCAACGAGAACCTGCAGCAGTTCTTTGTGAGGCATGTGTTCAAACTGGAGCAGGAGGAATACAACCTGGAACACATCAACTGGCAACACATCGAGTTCACAGACAACCAGGATGCCCTGGACATGATCGCTATCAAACCCATGAACATCATCAGCCTCATAGACGAAGAGAGCAAGTTCCCCAGGGTAATGATGACAGTATAACCCCAAGGTAGAGGAGAGGAGAGAGGAGGATAGGGGGTGGGGGAGAGAGGGATGAGAGACATGATCACTATCAAACCCATGAACATCATCAGCCTCATAGACGAGGAGAGCAAGTTCCCCAGGGTAATGATGACAGTATAACCCCAAGGTAGAGGAGAGGGGAGAGGAGGATAGGGGGTGGGGGAGAGAGGGATGAGAGACATGATCGTATCAACCCCATGATCATCATCAGCCTCATAGATGTGGAGAGCAATTTCCCCAATGTAACTACATTATAAATAGATACAGTACATATACAGATGTATGATCTTAATTTGATCACCCTGTTGCAGGAAATGTCAAATTTGTAGTGTATTTGAGTTTTAAAAAGGCTTCTGAAGTTTGTAATTTCCACTTAGAAATTTCAGACTTGATTTTCCCTTACGAAAAATGTATCAACCCCTACAAAAATGCCCATAAAATTATAATCCACATAATAATTCACATTTCCTGTAGCTGCTGCAGCATTATTTTCCTGCAGTAGCTGTCACGAGATGCTAGGAGTGGTGGTAGGAGTCAGGCGCAGAGAGCAGAGGTAAGGTATAATGTCCTTTATTCTTCCCGGCACAAAAAACGGTCAACGCCAACACAAACGGGCGCGTGAACAAAACGACCAACCCAGAACAACGGGCACACAGTCCGGAGAGAGAATATAAGGCGAATAGCCAGCAAAATAATCCCGCACAAACCTGGGCAGGCTAAACCGGCTTAAATAAACACAAATCAAGACACAATAGGGAACAGGTGCAACCAATAAGACATTACAAACAGAAAAGGAAAAAGGGATCAGCGGTGGCTAGTAGGCCGGCGACGACGACCGCTGAGCGCCGCCCGAGCAGGCAGGGGAGCCACCTTCGGTGGGATTCGTTACAGTACCCCCCCGACGCGCGGGTCCCGCAGCGCGCCGCCACCGGCCTCGAGGGCGACCCGGAGGATGAGGCGCAGGGCGATCCCCATGAAGGCGGTGGAAATCCCTCAGAAGTGAGGGGTCCAAAATGTCCTTCACTGGTACCCAGCACCTCTCCTCCGCGCTCCTCCGCGAGGTACTGTAGGCCCCCCACCCGACGTCTGGAGTCCAGAATGGCGCGTATCGTATACGCCGGGGATCCCCCAATGTCCAGAGGGGGTGGAGGGACCTCCGGCACTTCACCTTCCTGCAGGGGACCAGCCACCACCGGCCTGAGTAGAGACACATGAAACGAGGGGTTAATACGGTAGTCAGATGGAAGTTGTAACCGGTAACACACCTCGTTTATCCTCCTCAGGACTTTAAACGGCCCTACACACTGCGGCCCCAGCTTCCGACAGGGCAGGCGGAGGGGTAGGTTTCGGGCCGAGAGCCAGACTCAATCCCCTGGTGCAAACACAGGGGTCTCACTGCGGTGCTGGTCAGCGTTCTTCTTCTGCCGTCCACTCGCCTTTGTTAATGCGTCCTGGACGGCTCTCCAAGTGTCCTTCGAGCGCTGTACCCACTCCTCCACCGCAGGAGCCTCGGTCTGGCTCTGGTGCCATGGAGCCAGGACCGGCTGGTAGCCCAACACGCACTGAAACGGTGATATGTTAGTTGATGAGTGACGGAGGGAGTTTTGGGCTACCTCTGCCCATGGGACGTACCTCGCCCACTCCCTGGGCCGGTCCCGGCAATACATCCGTAGAAACCTACCCACCTCTTGGTTCACTCTCTCCACCTGCCCATTACTCTCGGGGTGGAAACCCGAGGTCAGGCTGACCGAGACCCCCAACCGTTCCATGAACGCCCTCCAAACTCTGGACGTGAACTGGGGACCCCAATCAGAAACGATGTCCTCGGGCACCCCGTAGTGCCGGAAGACATGGGTAAACAGAGCCTCCGCAGTCTGCAGAGCCGTAGGGAGACCAGGCAATGGGATGAGACGGCAGGACTTCGAGAACCGATCCACAACAACCAGGATTGCGGTGTTTCCCTGAGATGTGGGAAGGTCGGAGAGATAGTCCACTGACAAGTGCAACCACGGCCGCTGTGGAACGGGGAGGGGCTGTAATTTCCCTCTAGGCAGGTGTCGAGGAGCCTTGCTCTGAGCGCACCCCGAGCAGGAAGAGACAGAAAACTGCACGTCCTTAGCCAATGTGGGCCACCAGTACTTTCCCCTAAGACTCCGCACTGTCCTCTCGATCCCAGGGTGACCCGAAGAGGGGAGATTATGGGACCATCGAATCAATCAATCACGGACACCAAGCGGCACGTACTGAGCACCTGCTGGACACTGAGATGGTGCAGGTTCCAACCGTAACGCCCGCTCGATCTCCGCGTCCACCTCCCATACCACCGGTGCTACCAAGCATGACGCTGGGAGGATGGGAGTTGGATCGATGGCCCTCTCCTCGGTGTCATATAGGCGGGACAGCGCGTCGGCATTCGTGTTTAAAGAGCCTGGCCGATAGGAGATTGTGAACCGAAATCGGGTAAAGAACATGGCCCACCTGGCCTGACGCGGATTCAGTTTCCTAGCTGCCCGGATGTACTCGAGATTACGGTGGTCAGTCCAGATGAGGAAAGGGTGCTTAGCCCCCTCAAGCCAGTGTCTCCACACTTTCAGAGGCTTGACTACAGCTAACAACTCCCGGTCCTCCACATCATAGTTCTGCTCTGCCGGACCGAGCTTCCTTGAAAAGAAAGCACAAGGGCGGAGTTTTGGTGGTGTGCCCGAGCGCTGAGATAGCACGGCCCCCACCCCAGTCTCGGACGCGTCCACCTCCACTATGAATGCCAAAGACGGGTCCGGATGAGCCAGCATGGGAGCGTCGGTAAACAGCTCCTTCAGACGACTGAAAGCTCTGTTCGCCTCTGCTGACCAGTGCAAGCGTGCTGGCCCCCCTTCAGCAGTGAGGTAATGGGAGCAGCCACCTGACCAAAGCCCCGGATAAACCTCCGGTAGTAATTGGCAAACCCTAAGAACCGCTGCACCTCCTTTACCGTGGTCGGAGTTGGCCAATTACGCACGGCCTTAACGCGGTCACACTCCATCACCACCCCCGAGGTGGACATGCGATACCCCAGGAAGGAGACGGCTCGTTTGGAAAATACACATTTCTCAGCCTTAACGTACAGGTCATGCTCCAGCAGTCGCCCAAGCACCTTGCGCACCAGGGATACATGCGCGGTGCGTGTGGCGGAATAGATCAGGATGTCATCAATATACACCACCACACCCTGCCCGTGCAGGTCTCTGAGAATCTCGTCGACAAAGGATTGAAAAACGGCTGGAGCATTCTTTAACCCATACGGCATGATGAGGTACTCATAGTGGCCCAATGTGGTACTAAACCACTCAGTTTTCCACTCGTCTCCTCCCCGAATACGCACCAGATTGTACGCGCTCCTGAGGTCCAGTTTCGTGAAAAAACGCGCTCCGTGAAATGATTCCACCGCCGTAGCGATGAGAGGTAGCGGGTAACTAAACCCCACTGTGATGGAATTTAGACCTCGATAATCAATGCACGGACGCAGACCTCCCTCCTTTTTCTTCACGAAAAAGAAACTAGAGGAGACGGGTGACATGGAGGGCCGAATGTACCCCTGTCTCAGAGATTCCGTGACATATGTCTCCCGGAGGCTGCAACGATAGTGGTCCATCAGGGCCCTGTCGTTCCACCCCGCCCCAGCAGCCAAGGTCCGGAACTCCAGAGCAACTCTCCTGCCGCAGGTGGAACAGCCGTTCACCTAAACTCGGGGTAGTGATCCCTCGCCGAGTCTGGGCCATACCACACTGCGTTGGCCCACTCCAGGGCACGACCTGTTAAGCAGGAGACGAGGATGCTCACGCTCTCCTCTCCCGAGGGAGTCGGACGAACGGTAGCCAGGTACAACTCCAGCTGTAGCAGGAACCCCTGGCATCCAGCCGCCACTCCATCGTACTCCCTGGGGAGAGCCAGGCGTAGGGCCCCGGATCCGGACGCCGGAGGAGGGGTAGTAGGTGGAGGGGGAAGAGGAGCTGGGGATGAGGTAGGGAGGCCACTCCTCTCCCATCGGTCTATCCTCTCCATCATCTGATCCATGGCTGAACCGATCCGGTGGAGAATGCTGGTAGGATGGAGGACCCTTTCATTTACATTTACATTTACATTTTAGTCATTTAGCAGATGCTCTTATCCAGAGCGACTTACAGTAGTGAATGCATACATTTCATTTCATCTCATACATGTTTTTTTCTCCATCGATGGGAGAGGGGGCGCGGCTGCTCCTGCTGACTCCATATGTGGTGCGGGATTCTGTCACGAGATGCTAGGAGTGGTGGTAGGAGTCAGGCGCAGAGAGCAGAGGTAAGGTATAATGTCCTTTATTCTTCCCGGCACAAAAACGGTCAACGCCAACACAAACGGGCGCGTGAACAAAACGACCAACCCAGAACAACGGGCACACAGTCCGGAGAGAGAATATAAGGCGAATAGCCAGCACATCCAAAAAACACACTGACAGCTAAATAATCCCGCACAAACCTGGGTGGGATAAGCCGGCTTAAATAAACACAAATCAAGACACACAATAGGGAACAGGTGCAACCAATAAGACATTACAAACAGAAAAGGAAAAAGGGATCAGCGGTGGCTAGTAGGCCGGCGACGACGACCGCTGAGCGCCAACCGAGCAGGCAGGGGAGCCACCTTCGGTGGGATTCGTTACAGTAGCAAACTGGCTAAAATTAAGATCCTACATCTGTAGTTTCCTAACGTAGAAGGAAGAGGAGCGAGGGAGAGGTAGCAATTATAGATGGATACAGTATAATTTACAGTATAATGTGGAGAGAATGAATGTGTAATCAAATATTTGTGTTAACCTGCTCTATCCCTCTCACCTTATCTCTCTCTCTCTCTTTCTCTCTCTCTGTCCCACCTCTCTCTCTCTCTCTCTCTCTCTCTCTCTCCTCTCTCTCTCTCTCTCTCTCTCTCTCCCACCTCTCTCTCTGTTTCAGGGTACAGACACCACTATGTTGAATAAGTTGAACTCTCAACATAAATTGAACACCAACTACATCCCTCCTAAGAACACTTATGAGACCCAGTTTGGCATCCAGCACTTTGCTGGGGTGGTCTACTACGAGACACGAGGTAAGTGACAACATTATGGTAACATGATTATCACGTACTGACTGATTATTACATACAACATGATGACCAAATTCAGCAACTCTTCGAGGACATTGGAAGTTGATAAAATGCTTATTTAATGTTAAAACCAACATGCTTTCACCCATAGCCTTCATCAGGGTTTTGTGATGACCACCCTCAGTGGAAAAGTCACTGTAAAGGGTTCTTCACAGAACTAATAGAGGATAGAACACACTAGACCCAATTTCCTTAAGAATAACCAATAGGATTATCAATAACCAATAGGCTATAAATAACCATTAATAATCAATAGGCTTATCAATAACCAATAGGCTTATCACTAACCAATAGGTTTATCAATAACCAATAGCCTTATCAATAACCAATAGGCTTATCAATGACCATTAATAACCAATAGCCTTATCAATAACCAATAGGCTTTTCAATAACCATTAATAACCAATAGCCTTATCAATAACCAATAGCCTTATCAATAACCATTAATAACCAATAGCCTTATCAATAACCATTAACAACCAATAGGCTTATCAATAACCAATAGCCTTATCAATAACCATTAATAACCAATAGGCTTATCAATAACCATTAATAACCAATAGCCTTATCAATAACCATTAATAACCAATAGCCGTATCAATAACCATTAATAACCAATAGTCTTATCAATAACAAATAGCCTTATCAATATCCATTAATAACCAATAGCCTTATCAATAACCAATAGCCTTATCAATAACCATTAATAACCAATAGCCTTATCAATAACCATTAATAACCAATAGGCTTATCAATAACCAATAGCCTTATCAATAACCATTAATAACCAATAGGCTTATCAATAACCATTAATGACCAATAGGCTTATCAATAACCATTAATAACCAATAGCCTTATCAATAACCATTAATAACCAATAGCCTTATCAATAACCAATAGCCTTATCAATAACCATTAATAACCAATAGCCTTATCAATAACCATTAATAACCAATAGGCTTATCAATAACCAATAGCCTTATCAATAACCAATAGGCTTATCAATAACCATTAATAACCAATAGCCTTATCAATAACCATTAATAACCAATAGCCTTATCAATAACCAATAGCCTTATCAATAACCATTAATAACCAATAGCCTTATCAATAACCAATAGGCTTATCAATAACCATTAATAACCAATAGCCTTATCAATAACCAATAGCCTTATCAATAACCATTAATAACCAATAGCCTTATCAATAACCATTAATAACCAATAGCCTTATCAATAACCAATAGCCTTATCAATAACCATTAATAACCAATAGGCTTATCAATAACCAATAGCCTTATCAATAACCATTAATAACCAATAGGCTTATCAATAACCATTAATAACCAATAGCCTTATCAATAACCATTAATAACCAATAGCCTTATCAATAACCAATAGCCTTATCAATAGCCAATAGGCTTATCAATAACCATGAATAACCAATAGCCTTATCAATAACCAATAGGCTTATCAATAACCATTAATAACCAATAGCCTTATCAATAACCAATAGCCTTATCAATAACCATTAATAACCAATAGCCTTATCAATAACCAATAGGCTTATCAATAACCAATAGGCTTATCAATAACCATTAATAACCAATAGCCTTATCAATAACCAATAGGCTTATCAATAACCAATAGGCTTATCAATAACCATTAATAACCAATAGCCTTATCAATAACCAATAGGCTTATCAATAACCATTAATAACCAATAGCCTTATCAATAACCAATAGACTTATCAATGACCAATAGGCTTATCAATAACCATTAATAACCAATAGCCTTATCAATAACCAATAGGCTTATCAATAACCATTAATAACCAATAGCCTTATCAATAACCAATAGGCTTAGCAATAACCATTAATAACCAATAGGCTTATCAATAACCATTAATAATCAATAGCCTTATCAATAACCAATAGGCGTATCAATAACCATTAATACCCAATAGCCTCATCAATAACCAATAGGCTTATCAATAACCATTAATAACCAATAGCCTTATCAATAACCAATAGGCTTAGCAATAACCATTAATAACCAATAGGCTTATCAATAACCATTAATAACCAATAGCCTTATCAATAATAGGTTTCTTGGAGAAGAACAGAGACACCCTGCACGGTGACATCATTCAGCTGGTTCACTCCTCCAGGAACAAGTTCATCAAGCAGATCTTCCAGGCCGATGTTGCCATGGTAATGCAACCTCCGTCCATCAAGCAACCCTTCACCCTAGCAACCACACAGTCACTCGACCTACCCCTCCTCGCTACACCTTGATGACATCACAGATCACTCACTACCTGTTGGCTAGTTTTTCTGAGTGGTCATCACGAAGTGTTCCAGACAGACGGCTGTCTGTTCTGGTTATCTTATGATCTGTGTCCCAAACGGCACCCTATTAGAAGTAATGTACTAAATAGGGAATATGGTGCCATTTGGGACGTAGTTGTCTCAATGTTTTCTCTGCATGACATGCTGCTTGCTGCTTGCACTCTTCTCCTCCCTCTGTCGCTTCATTGATGTGTGGCAAGATGCTAACATTACACGGTCTCTCCTGTCTTTCCTCTGTCCGTCTGTTTGTATCTGCGTGTCTGTGTGTGTGTGTTTGTATCTGTGTGTCTGTGTGTGTGTGTTTGTATCTGCGTGTCTGTGTGCGTGTTTGTATCTGCGTGTCTGTGTGTGTGTTTGTATCTGCGTGTCTGTGTGTGTGTTTGTATCTGCGTGTCTGTGTGTGTGTTTGTATCTACGTGTCTGTGTGTGTGTTTGTATCTGCGTGTCTGTGTGTGTGTTTGTATCTGCGTGTCTTTGTGTGTTTGTATCTGCGTGTCTGTGTGTGTGTTTGTATCTGCATGTCTGTGTGTGTGTTTGTATCGACATGTCTGTGTGTGTGTTTGTATCTGCATGTCTGTGTGTGTGTTTGTATCTGCGTGTCTGTGTGTGTGTTTGTATCTGCGTGTCTGTGTGTGTTTGTATCTGCGTGTCTGTGTGTGTGTTTGTATCTGCGTGTCTGTGTGTGTGTTTGTATCTGCGTGTCTGTGTGTGTGTTTGTATCTGCGTGTCTGTGTGTGTGTTTGTATCTGCGTGTCTGTGTGTGTGTTTGTATCTGCGTGTCTGTGTGTGTGTTTGTATCTGCGTGTCTGTGTGTGTGTTTGTATCTGCGTGTCTGTGTGTGTGTTTGTATCTGCGTGTCTGTGTGTGTGTTTGTATCTACGTGTCTGTGTGTGTGTTTGTATCTGCGTGTCTGTGTGTGTGTTTGTATCTGCGTGTCTGTGTGTGTGTTTGTATCTGCGTGTCTGTGTGTGTGTTTGTATCTGCGTGTCTGTGTGTGTGTTTGTATCTACGTGTCTGTGTGTGTGTTTGTATCTGCGTGTCTGTGTGTGTGTTTGTATCTGCGTGTCTGTGTTTGTGTCTGTGTGTCTGTGTGTGTGTGTTTGTATCTGTGTGTCTGCGTATCACACGTGTGTGCATGCACAGGTATGTATGTCTGCCTTAGTTTCTGGTTGGCTACTTGCTGGGTGATAATATGGGCCAACCTGACACTCCTCTGAAGGTAAAAGAAGAAAAGAGGAGAGATAATATCCATCCCCTCCTCCCTCCCTCCATCCGCCGGCTGTGTAATCAGACATATCGTCCCACCTCTCTCTCTCTCTCTCTCTCTCTCTTTCTCTCTCTCTCTCTCTCTCTCTCTGTCCTTAAACTTGGTGGCGATGTTTTGGTGACATCCTTTCCTGTCTACCTCCTGGTTCTCTCTCACCTCTGTAAAGATGTTGCTTTCCCGTCTAATTCAGGTTGTTCTGAGGGGAAAAGGGGGGTGCAACTCAATATTAGGAAGGTGTCCTCAATGTTTGTACACTCAGTGTATTTAGACATTGAGTTTTGAAGAACAATAGCTTTGATATAACTGTTGTTGGCATTACTACAGTTCTACCCTTGACATATTTTGTTTTTACAATGAGACGTGTAGAACATTTTAAACACTGTCAAAATATATCTGTCACAATATGAGCTACATTTAGCCAGGTTTCCTGTATGGGAATAAAAGGGAACTTAACAGAGCAGAAGAGAGAGTGGAAAAAGGAGAGCGAGAGAGAGAGGAAAAGGGATAGAATCCATTGTTACTAACCCATGTTGGTGTGTGTGTGTGTGTGTGTGTGTGTGTGTGTGTGTGTGTGTGTGTGTGTGTGTGTGTGTGCGTGCGTGCGTGCGTGCGTGCGTGCGTGCGTGTGTGGTTGTAGGGGGCGGAGACCAGGAAGCGCTCTCCCACTCTGAGCAGTCAGTTCAAGCGTTCTCTGGAACTGCTGATGAGGACTCTGAGTGTGTGTCAGCCCTTCTTTGTACGCTGCATTAAACCCAATGAGTACAAGAAACCCATGGTGAGTATGTGTGTGTCTGCGTGTGTGTGTGTGTGAGAATGTAGAAATGTAATTGTTGTGTGTATATCTGTCTGTCATCTCTCCCAGCTGTTTGACAGGGAGCTGTGTGTTCGTCAGCTGAGGTATTCAGGCATGATGGAGACCATTCGTATCCGCAGAGCTGGTTATCCAATCAGATACACCTTTGTTGAGTTTGTGGACCGCTACAGAGTCCTCATGCCAGGAGTCAAACCTGCATACAAACAGGTACGTGACCGTTAGAGTTCACATCTGCCAGCTGTTTGACAGGGAGCTGTGTGTTCGTCAATACTAAAAGCCTTCAATGGGGTGCTCATCTGGGTAAAGTCATGTAGTCCAAATAAGTCTTCGCCAAAGCTTGCCTTGTCAGTGACCGTTGTTAATGGTTGCCTGCCCACTGATGTTACCTGTCTACTGATGTTACCTGTCTACTGATGTTACCTGTCTACTGATGTTACCTGCCCACTGATGTTACCTGCCCACTGATGTTACCTGCCCACTGATGTAACCTGTCCACTGATGTTACCTGTCTACTGATGTTACCTGTCCACTGATGTTACCTGCCCACTGATGTTACCTGCCCACTGATGTAACCTGTCCACTGATGTTACCTGTCCACTGATGTTACCTGTCTACTGATGTTACCTGCCCACTGATGTTACCTGCCCACTGATGTTACCTGTCTACTGATGTTACCTGCCCACTGATGTTACCTGCCCACTGATGTTACCTGCCCACTGATGTAACCTGTCCACTGATGTTACCTGTCTACTGATGTTACCTGTCCACTGATGTTACCTGCCCACTGATGTTACCTGCCCACTGATGTAACCTGTCCACTGATGTTACCTGTCTACTGATGTTACCTGTCCACTGATGTTACCTGCCCACTGATGTTGCCTGTCCACTGATGTTACCTGTCCACTGATGTTACCTGTCCACTGATGTTACCTGTCTACTGATGTTACCTGTCTACTGATGTTACCTGCCCACTGATGTTACCTGTCTACTGATGTTACCTGCCCACTGATGTTACCTGCCCACTGATGTTACCTGTCTACTGATGTTACCTGCCCACTGATGTAACCTGTCTACTGATGTTACCTGTCCACTGATGTTACCTGTCCACTGATGTTACCTGTCTACTGATGTTACCTGTCTACTGATGTTACCTGTCCACTGATGTTACCTGTCCACTGATGTTACCTGCCCACTGATGTTACCTGCCCACTGATGTTACGTGTCTACTGATGTTACCTGCCCACTGATGTTACCTGTCTACTGATGTTACCTGCCCACTGATGTTACCTGTCTACTGATGTTACCTGCCCACTGATGTTACCTGCCCACTGATGTTACCTGTCTACTGATGTTACCTGCCCACTGATGTTACCTGTCCACTGATGTTACCTGCCCACTGATGTTACCTGTCTACTGATGTTACCTGCCCACTGATGTTACCTGCCCACTGATGTTACCTGTCCACTGATGTTACCTGTCCACTGATGTTACCTGCCCACTGATGTTACCTGTCCACTGATGTTACCTGCCCACTGATGTTACCTGTCCACTGATGTTACCTGCCCACTGATGTTACCTGTCCACTGATGTAACCTGTCTACTGATGTTACCTGTCCACTGATGTTACCTGTCCACTGATGTTACCTGCCCACTGATGTTACCTGCCCACTGATGTTACGTGTCTACTAATGTTACCTGCCCACTGATGTTACCTGTCTACTGATGTTACCTGCCCACTGATGTTACCTGTCCACTGATGTTACCTGCCCACTGATGTTACCTGTCTACTGATGTTACCTGCCTACTGATGTTACCTGCCCACTGATGTTACCTGTCCACTGATGTTACCTGTCCACTGATGTTACCTGCCCACTGATGTTACCTGTCCACTGATGTTACCTGCCCACTGATGTTACCCGCCCACTGATGATACCTGTCCACTGATGTTACCTGTCTACTGATGTTACCTGCCCATTGATGTTACCTGCCCACTGATGTTACCTGCCCACTGATGTTACCTGTCCAATGATGTTACCTGCCCACTGATGTTACCTGCCCACTGATGTTACCTGCCCACTGATGTTACCTGTCCACTGATGTTACCTGCCTACTGATGTTACCTGCCCACTGATGTTACCTGTCTACTGATGTTACCTGTCCACTGATGTTACCTGTCTACTGATATTACCTGCCCACTGATGTTACCTGCCCACTGATGTTACCTGTCTACTGATGTTACCTGTCCATTGATGTTACCTGTCTACTGATGTTACCTGTCCATTGATGTTACCTGTCTACTGATGTTACCTGTCCATTGATGTTACCTATCTACTGATGTTACCTGCCCACTGATTTTACCTGCCCACTGATGTTACCTGTCTACTGATGTTACCTGTCCATTGATGTTACCTGTCTACTGATGTTACCTGTCCACTGATGTTACCTGTCCACTGATGTTACCTGTCCACTGATGTTACCTGTCCACTGATGTTACCTGTCTACTGATGTTACCTGTCCTTTGATGTTACCTGCCCACTGATGTTACCCGCCCACTGATGTTACCCGCCCACTGATGTTACCCGCCCACTGATGTTACCCGCCCACTGATGTTACCTGTCTAATGATGTTACCTGTCTACTGATGTTACCTGCCCACTGATGTTACCTGCCCACTGATGTTACCTGTCTACTGATGTTACCTGTCTACTGATGTCACCTGTCTACTGATGTTACCTGCCCACTGATGTTACCTGCCCACTGATGTTACCTGTCCACTGATGTTACCTGTCTACTGATGTTACCTGTCTACTGATGTTACCTGTCCACTGATGTTACCTGTGTACTGATGTTACCCGTCCACTGATGTTACCCGCCCACTGATGTTACCTGTCTACTGATGTTACCTGCCCACTGATGTTACCTGTCTACTGATGTTACCTGTCTACTGATGTTACCTGCCCACTGATGTTACCTGTCCACTGATGTTACCTGTCTACTGATGTTACCTGTGTACTGATGTTACCTGTCTACTGATGTTACCTGTCCATTGATGTTACCTGCCCACTGATGTTACCCGCCCACTGATGTTACCCGCCCACTGATGTTACCCGCCCACTGATGTTACCCGCCCACTGATGTTACCCGCCCACTGATGTTACCCGTCTACTGATGTTAACCGTCCACTGATGTTACCCGCCCACTGATGTTACCCGCCCACTGATGTTACCCGCCCACTGATGTTACCCGTCCACTGATGTTACCCGTCCACTGATGTTACCCGTCCACTGATGTTACCCGCCCACTGATGTTACCCGCCCACTGATGTTACCCGCCCACTGATGTTACCCGCCCACTGATGTTACCCGCCCACTGATTTTACCCGCCCACTGATGTTACCCCGCCCACTGATGTTACCCGTCCACTGATGTTACCCGTCCACTGATGTTACCTGTCCACTCTGTGTGTGTGTAGGAGGACCTGAGGGGAACTTGTCAGCGTATAGCAGAAGCTGTCCTTGGGAGAGATGATGATTGGCAGATGGGAAAGACCAAGATCTTCCTCAAGGTACCGAACACCTGGACTGAGTCCCAAATAGCACCATATTAGGGTGCCTGGTCTCTGTGTGGGTAGCAGGTAGCCTAGCGGTTAAGAGCGTTGGACCAGTAACTGAAAGGTCGCTGGTTCAACTCCCCGAGCCGACTAGGTGAAAAATCTGTTGAGGTGCTAGGCACTTCACTCTAATTGCCCCTGTAAGTCGCTCTAGTTAAGGGTGTCTGCTAAATTACATTTTTTTTAAGAAAACACTTAAATGGAGAAAAGTAGTGCACTATCTAGGGAAAAGGGTGACATTTGGCAGAAGTTCTGCATTTTTGATAGGGGTTTTATCTGAAATATACACGTTGTCTACAATACCCTGTCTTAGTAAGAGGGAAGAAATGTGCTGTGCAGTGGAACTCAACCCTGTTGTGCCTCTGTTCACGAGGACAGCACTAGGGGTGGGGTCAGTGGTGGGCTGGTTATCACGGTGATGGTCGTCATAGCTGAGGTAGTTATCAGAGCGACCAGCTGGTCAGACAGGAAGTAAAACAGGAAGTCAAATCTGTGAGGTGAAGCCAGGGCAGCGAGGGCAGCGCCCACACTTCCCCTACAGGAAACAAACAGCTCAGAGGAGGAGAGGAAATGGACAGATTAGAGGAAGAGAGGGATGTCATGAGCATAAATCAGAAGGCCTTTAGAATGTCTGTTTGGAATCTACTGATGATCACTTCTGGTTTGTGTGTCTGTGTGTGTGGCTGTGTGTCTGTGTGTGTGTCTGTGTGTCTGTGTGTGTGTCTCTGTGTGTGTGTCTGTGTGTGTGTCTGTGTGTGTGGCTGTGTGTCTGTGTGTCTGTGTGGCTGTGTGTCTGTGTGTCTGTGTGTCTGTGTGTCTGTGTGTCTGTCTGTGTGGCTGTGTGGCTGTGTGGCTGTGTGTCTGTGTGTCTGTGTGTGTGGCTGTGTGTCTGTGTGTGTGGCTGTGTGTCTGTGTGGCTGTGTGTGTGGCTGTGTGTCTGTGTGTGTGGCTGTGTGTCTGTGTGTGTGGCTATGTGTCTGTGTGTGTGGCTGTGTGTCTGTGTGTGTGGCTGTGTTTGTGGCTGTGTGTCTGTGTGTGTGGCTGTGTGTCTGTGTGTGTGGCTGTGTGTCTGCACGTGTGTGTGTGTTTGTGTAGGACCACCATGACATGCTGTTGGAGATCGAGAGAGACAAGGCCATCACGGACAAGGTCATCCTTATCCAGAAGGTTGTACGAGGCTTCAAGGACAGGTGAGGCCGTAGTCATAGCAACCCGGTGTGACTGTTAGCATAGCAACCAGGTGAGACTGTAGTCACAACAACCAGTTTAGACTGTTGGCAAAGCAAACAGCTGAGACTGTAGTCATTGGAACCAGCTTTGAGTTAACAATCGCATCACTTGGTCTCAACAGGTCCAACTTCCTGAAGATGAGAAAGTCAGCCATGATGATCCAGAAGACGTGGCGAGGATATCACTGTCGCAAGAACTATGGAGCTGTGAGTTTTAAAAACTTGATCACTTCTTATTGACATGAGCTGAACTGTTCCTTGTATCATTAATCAAATGACAATCTCTTACTTTAATTTCTCCTCCATGTCCTCTCCTCCTCCTCCCCCTCCTCTCCTCCTCTCCTCCCCTCCCCTCCACCTCCTAGATGCGGGCAGGGTTTGCCAGACTTCAGGCGTTGTACCGCTCCAGGCGGCTGTACGTAACGTACCACGTGGCCAGACAGAGAGTGACGGGTCTGCAGGCCAGGTGTAGAGGCTGTCTGGTCCGAAGGGCCTTCAGACACCGCCTCTGGGCCGTCATCACCATCCAGGCTCACACACGGGGCATGATCGCACGACGCCTCTACAAGAGACTGAAGGGAGAGGTGAGAAAGAGACAGACACACGCAGTGCAGACTGAAAGAAAGCCTCAGTCCCTTTCACTCTCTCATCCTAACCTTTTCTCTCTCTTTCACGCTATCTTTCTCATTCTCTCTCTACCTCTCTCTCTCCCTCTGTTTCCTCCCTCTCTCTCTCTCAGTATCGGAGGAGGTTGGAGGCAGAGAAGCTGCGTCTGGCTGAGGAGGAGAAACTGAGGAACCAGATGAGCGCTAAGAAGGCCAAGGTCTGGAACACACACACACACACACACACACACACACACACACACACACACACACACACACACACACACACACACACACAGACACACACACACACACACACACACACACTCACACACAGACACACACACACACACACATGGGCGTCATGCACGCCAAAAATATGAGGGGGCACAAAATAGGTGAGGATGGCTGGGGGTGGTCCGGAGGGGAGCTAGGCCCTGCAATCTAGAGCTATAATCATTATTCTTAATTCTATGTAAAAGATATGTCAATTTTTCTGCATATCTAAGCATACCTCTTGAGCTGTCTGCATCCTCCTGACTGGTGGTTCTGAATTTAAAGAAACTAAATATGCTTCTCTGCATCTCTGCTAAAATCTGAGTCAAATATTGAAAGGAATGTGAGTCTAATTCAGTACATTTAGTTATTGCTTGCTTTTCTAAAGTCTACCAACCTTGCCAGCAGGCATGCCAGCTAAGATAGTTAGACAAGCTAGCTACTCTAACTTGGTAGCCTGAAATGGTTTCATGGCAGCTAGTTATGATGCTGGCAGATTGGGAACCTATCTGGACAATTGTTTTTAGGACAAATCTGAGTGGCCACTTGCCCCTGTGGCCCCTATGGGCATGCCTCTGCACACACGCACCTATTCACACCCAGTCTTCTGTAGGTAGAAGCAGAGCGTAACCACCAGGAGAGACTGGCCCAGCTAGCGAAGGAGGATGCGGAGAGAGAGAAGAGAGAAAGGGAGGAGGTGCGGAGGAAGAAGGAGATGGTGGAGCAGATGGAGAAAGCCAGACATGAGCCGGTGAATGACTCTGACATGGTGGATAAGATGTTTGGCTTCCTGGGGACAACAAACTCCTTCCCTGGCCAGGAGGGAGCGCCACCAGCTGGGTTCGAGGTGAGAAGGTTGCCACCTAGTGGACACACAGACACACTGCTACAGTTAACACCTTAATCTGCTCTGGGCTATGTTCAAATCTTTCGCTAAGTGTCTTTGTGTGTGCGTGTGTGTGTGTGTGTGTGTGTGTGTGTGTGTGTGTGTGTGTGTGTGTGTGTGTGTGTGTGTGTGTGTGTGTGTGTGTGTGTGCGCGTCTGTGTGTAGGACTTGGAACGTGCCCAGAAGGAGCTTGAGGAGGAGGATTTAGATGATGTTCTTCCTCTCCCTGAGGATGAGGAGGATGACCTGTCGGAGTATAAATTTGCCAAGTTCGCTGCCACCTATTTCCAGGGCACCACAACACACACCTACGTCCGACGGCCACTTAAACAACCGCTGCTGTTCCATGAAGACGAGGGCGACCAGCTGGTAGGTCACATGACCTCTCAACTCTGACCCCTGACACCTAACCCTTGACCTCTAACCCCAGTAGACCATGGGTGTTTGTCAGACTGTTGTTAAGGCAGCCTCCTTCTACCCAACTGTACTTTTCTAATCACAGCATGAACACTGTTTAGGGTTGCAAAATTCCAGTAACTTTCCCCTACTTTCTCCAGTTGTCCAGAAATCCAGATTGGAAGATTCCTGGAATCAGGAGGGAATAAGCAGGAAATCCGGAATCTTCCAACCACGATTGATAGAAAACCAGGGAAATTTGGTTAAAGTACTGGAATGGTTGCAACCCTAACACTGTTGGTTGCTCTTCCCCCAGGCGGCGTTGGCGGTATGGATCACGGTGCTGAGGTTCATGGGAGATCTCCCAGAGCCCAAGTACCACACGGCCATCACTGACGGCTCGGAGAAGATCCCTGTGATGACCAAGATCTACGAGACACTGGGCAAGAAAACCTACAAGAGAGAACTACAGGCCCTGCAGGGGGAGGGAGAGGTGAGAGGAAGGAGGAGGGAGGGGAGAGAGAGAACTACAGGCCCTGCAGGGGGAGGGAGAGGTGAGAGGAGGGAGGAGGGAGGGGAGAGAGAGAACTACAGGCCCTGCAGGGGGAGGGAGAGGTGAGAGGAGGGAGGAGGGAGGGGAGAGAGGGGAGAGAGAGAACTACAGGCCCTGCAGGGGGAGGGAGAGGTGAGAGGAGGGAGGAGGGAGGGGAGAGAGGGGAGAGAGAAAACTACAGGCCCTGCAGGGGGAGGGAGAGGTGAGAGGAGGGAGGAGGGAGGGGAGAGAGAGAACTACAGGCCCTGCAGGGGGAGGGAGAGGTGAGAGGAGGGAGGAGGGAGGGGAGAGAGAGAACTGCAGGCCCTGCAGGGGGAGGAAGAGGTGAGAGGAGGGAGGAGGGAGGGGAGAGAGAGAACTACAGGCCCTGCAGGGGGAGGGAGAGGTGAGAGGAGGGAGGAGGGAGGGGAGAGAGAGAACTATAAGCCCTGCAGGGGGAGGGAGAGGTGAGAGGAGGGAGGAGGGAGGGGAGAGAGAGAACTACAGGCCCTGCAGGGGGACAGAGAGGTGAGAGGAGGGAGGGAGGGAGGGAGGGAGGGAGGGGAGAGAGAGAACTACAGGCCCTGCAGGGGGAGGGAGAGGTGAGAGGAGGGAGGAGGGAGGGGAGAGATTGAACTACAGGCCCTGCAGGGGGAGGAAGAGGTGAGAGGAGGGAGGAGGGAGGGAGGGAGGGAGAGAGGGAGGGAGGGAGGGGAGAGAGAGAACTACAGGCCCTGCAGGGGGAGGGAGAGGTGAGAGGAGGGAGGAGGGAGGGGAGAGAGAGAACTGCAGGCCCTGCAGGGGGAGGGAGAGGTGAGAGGAGGGAGGAGGGAGGGGAGAGAGAGAACTACAAGCCCTGCAGGGGGACAGAGGTGAGAGGAGGGAGGGAGGGAGAGAGAGAACTACAGGCCCTGCAGGGTGAGGGAGAGGTGAGAGGGGGGAGGGAGGGGAGAGAGAGAACTACAAGCCCTGCAGGGGGAGGGAGAGGTGAGAGGGGGAGGGAGGGAGGGGAGAGAGAGAACTACAGTGATATGTCGTTGTCTCACCTAGCTATCTTAAGATGAATGAATAAGAACTGAATAAGAGCTTCTGCTAAATTACTAAAATGTAAAATGAGGGAAGAGGAGGGAGTAATTGATAATAACCCTTAGCTATAATCTCATTCGGTTAGATTCTACCTTAGTTAAACCGTCATGGTCTGATACCCAGTGTTGCTCTGGGTAGTACAATACAGTAGTGCTTCCTAGAAGATGTTTCCTAGCTGATTCATAAACTGTGTCCTGCTGTAATCCCTCCCCTACAGACCCCCCATTCAGACAGCAACAAGAAGAACAGTGTCCGACACAAACTAGTGTCCCTCACCCTGAAGAAGAAGTCCAAGATCACTGAGGAAGTAAGAGAGGAGTTGGAGTTGAGGAGTATAACTGTGGAGGAGGTGTTGGAGTTGAAAGCATCCTAGAAGTGGTGAATTGGCCCTATTTAGTAAATTACTTTTGACCAGAGCCCTACGCTCCATGATAAAAAGTAGTGCACTATATAGGGATAGGGTGCCATTTGGGACACAGGCAGTATGTAGATCGGATAGAATGTCCAGTGTTGATGATGAGTTTTCTGTTAGGTGACTAAGCGCCTGAACGACGGAGAGATTAGTCTCCATGGCAACAGCATGTTAGAGGACCGGCCCACGTCTAACCTGGAGAAACTCCACTTCATCATCGGCAACGGAATACTACGACCTGCCCTGAGGTAGACACATACACACACGCATACACACACGCATACACACACGCACACACACACGCACACACACACACACACACACACACACACACACACACACACACACACACACACACACACACTCTCTGACCTGTGCTGTGTGTGTACTCTGTAGGGATGAGATCTACTGCCAGATCTGTAAGCAGCTGAACCAGAACCCGTCTAAGAGCAGTCACGCCCGCGGCTGGATCCTCATCTCTCTGTGTGTCGGCTGCTTCGCTCCCTCTGAGAAGTTCGTCAAGGTCAGTCAGAATACACATACTACTGTAGACTCCCTATTCACTATTTATATAGTACTTAAACTCTATACTTTCTCTATAATGACATCCCTTCCTCTATAACTGCATTACATCCTGTCTCCTCCAGTACCTGCGTAACTACATCCATGGCGGTCCTCCTGGCTACGCCCCCTACTGCGAGGAGAGACTCAGACGCACGTTTGTTAACGGCACCAGAACACAACCCCCGTCCTGGCTGGAGCTACAGGTAAACCCACTCCTACACGCACGCACGCACGCACACACACACACACACACAAAGAAATATCCCTTACCTCTTCTTCTCCCCCCTCCATCTGTCCTCCCTCTCCCCCCCTCTCTCCCCCACCCCCTCTCCCCTCCTCCACCCTCTCTCTCCTCCTCCACCTTCCCTCTCTCCCTCTCTCTCTCTCCCTCTCCATTCTCTTTTTTCTCTCCTAGGCCACTAAGTCTAAGAAGCCCATCATGTTGCCAGTAACCTTTATGGACGGGACCACTAAGACGTTGTTGACAGACTCAGCTACTACGGCCATGGAGCTGTGTAACGCCCTGGCAGACAAGATCAGCCTCAGAGACCGCTTTGGATTCTCTCTCTATATCGCCCTGTTCGACAAGGTAATACACACACACACACACACACACGCACACGCACACACAGGTACACAGGCAGGCATGCACACGCATACACACCATGCATGTGCAGTATTCCAGTGTGAGCTGTGTGTGTGTACCACTAGGTCTCCTCCCTAGGCAGTGGAAAGGACCATGTGATGGACGCGGTGTCCCAGTGTGAGCAGTATGCCAAGGAGCAGGGTGCCCAGGAGAGAAACGCCCCCTGGAGACTGTTCTACAGGAAGGAGATATTCACGCCCTGGCACAACCCTGCAGACGATGCTGTGGCCACCAACCTCATCTACCAACAGACTGTACGGGGGGTAAAGTTTGGAGAGTACCGCTGTGATAGGGTGAGTTTTACAATTATGTTGACTATCTCTGTCTCTCTCTCTCTGTCTCTTTCTTTCAATTCAATTCAATTATATTTAATTCAAAGGGCTTTATTGGCATGAGAAACAAATGCTTACATTGCCAAAGCAAGTGGAATAGACCATAAACAAAAAGGAAATAAACAAGGAAAACATATCTTTCTCTCTCTTTTTGTCTATACAATGATTTGGCAGAGTTAGCTAGTCAGCAGTACTATGTGAACTAAGGATCTCAGATCCTGACCCTAACCTCTGTCTCTCTCTCCAGGATGACCTAGCAGAGTTAGCCAGTCAGCAGTATTATGTGGACTACGGTTCTGAGATCCTGACAGAGCGTCTGCTGAGCCTGATCCCATCCTACATCCCCGACCGAGAGGTCAGCTCCTCCCGGAGCGTGGAGAAATGGGCCCACGTCATCATGGCTGCCCATAAAAAGGTGCTCCTAACTGTGGAACAATTTTCCAGGCTCCCTTCTAGGGAGCCTGATGTTTGATCTAGTAAACTACCAAACCTTTTAGAAGAAGGTTTTACTTTCAATTATTTTGATCGTAATATGTGATTGTTTTAACTCGTTTTTCAATACACCCATTATAAGTCACAAAAGATGTGTCCCAAATCGCACCATATTTCCTACATAGGGCACTACTTTTGACATGAGCCCTATGGACCCTGGTCAAAGGTAGTGCACGATATAGGGAATAGGAGGCCATTTGGGACACAACTAACTGTGTGTGTGTCCCCTCTCCTCTCCACACCAGAGCATCTACACCCAGCAGAGGTTTGACCCCCAGAAGGTGAAGGAGGAAGTGGTGGACTTCGCTCGCTACAAATGGCCGCTCCTCTTCTCACGCTTCTATGAGGCCTTCAAGTTCTCAGGTACGTTACTCTACCTGCTGTAACGTACCTGCTGTACCAACTACCTTCATTAATACCTGTCAGTCAGTCTGTTTGGTGCTGTACCTCGTCATATCTCTTGGGGAGGTTGTTCCTGGAAACTACTGTAGGTATACATGTGATCTAGGCTTAGTCCTCATTTCCTCACTCCTTCCAAAGTGTGCATTGCACTCTACCCGTCATGGATTTACAAGCATTGGATTGGTGTACTCGTTCGCTGTAGGGAGTTTCCACCACTGCTAAGTCCATGACAGGGAGTTTGAAAGTGTGCACTTTGGTAGAAGGACAGAGAATCGGGAACCAGGCCTAGTGATGGATCCATACTCTGATCCCGCCCCTCTCGCCACCATACAGGTCCAAGTCTTCCTAAGAATGATGTCATTGTGGCGGTGAACTGGACAGGGGTCTACTTTGTAGACGAACAGGAGCAGGTGCTGCTAGAACTCTCTTTCCCAGAGATCACTGCAGTCTCCAGCAGCAGGTGATTTGGAGTCCATCCTAACACTGTTGCCCTCTCAACCATAAACATATCAATTACTCTGTTTCTTTTCTTCTATCCTCTTTTCTCCTAAACTCATCATTTCAAGAAGCTTACTATGTAGCCTGTAACCATGAATAACAATACATTTCATTTGTATAGTTAGTTAGCCACCCTCCTTACTTAGGCTAGCCACCCTGTGTTGCTGTTTTGTTGGTGGACACCTCAACCCCCCACATTTAGCTGACCTGTTAGGGAATAAATAGCTAGCGACTGTATTCCTTTCTCTCTCTCCCTTCTTCTGAGACTGCTAGCTAGCTCTGTGCATGAGCACTTCTTTGAGCATTTTGCTTTCTTCTGTGTGTTGATAGAGGTGGAAAGCTGCAGGGGCAGAGCTTTACGTTGGTGACCATAAAGGGCGATGAGTTTACGTTCACGTCGACCAACTCTGAGGACATCAGAGACCTTGTGGTAACGTTCCTAGAGGGTCTGAGGAATCGGTCCAAGTATGTGGTGGCTCTGCAGGATAACACCAACTCTGGTGAGTAGAGTACACACACAAACACACACACACACACACACCCCCACACACATCCACACAAACTGTACCTTTCCCCCTCTAGGTGGGGAGGAGTCTACGTTCCTGTCGTTCCAAAAGGGAGACCTGATTCTATTGGACCAAGAGACAGGTCAGCAGGTCATGACCTCAGGCTGGGCCCATGGGGTCAATGAACGGACCAATCAAAAAGGAGATTTCCCTGCTGACGCCGTCTACGTCCTACCCACTGTTACCAGACCTCAGGCTGACGTAGTGGTGAGAACACACACACACACACACACACAACACACACACACACACACACACACACACACACACACACACACACACACACACACACACACACACACACACACACACACACACACACACACACACACACACACACATACATACACAGCCTACACTCTAATGGCTCTATCTGCGTGATTCTCAATCGTCATCCCCCTTCTTTCTCTGTCTCTCTCTCTCTCTCTCTCTCTCTCTCTCTCTCTCTCTCTCTAGGCATTGGTTACCATGACACCAGACCAGAGGCAGGAGACGGTGCGTTCGTCTCAGCTGGTTCTGCCGGAGACTGGAGAGGAGAGGGTTAAACCTTACACACTGGAAGAGTTCAGCTACGACCACTTCAGGTAGACACACACAGACACACGGACAAACACACGCACATACGCATGCATTCAGGCACACACACACACACATACACACAAACACACACACAATACAAGTTGCAGTATTTGTAACTGTGTGGGTGTTTTGTCTAAAGAAAATGTTACCTAATCTATACCTGTCTCTACACCTCTCCCCCCTTCTTTTTCCTCCCCCTTCTCTCTCTCCCTCTCTCCCTCTCTCTCTCTCCCTCTCTTTCTCTCCAGACCTCCTCCCAAACACACTCTGAGCAGGGTGATGATAACTAAGAACAGAGGGAAGGCCTCAATGTGGAGCTGCACCAGAGAGCCTATCAAACAGCCCCTACTGAAGAAGGTCCTCAGCCATGAAGACCTGTCACAGGATGCCTGTATGGTCTTCATAGATATCCTCTACTGGCTAACACACAACGTCTGTAGTGTGCGTGTGCTTCTGCGTGTGTTTGTTTCAGATTCATGATCTTGTGATGAGGTAAACCTGCCTGCAACTTAAAATCCTCCTCGGCCAGAGATGGAATTTCCTTTTGGCCTAATGGTTAAAACGTTGGTTTCCCAGGAGACGGGGGTTCAGATTCCACCTGTGTCGTTTGTGTAATATGTAAACTCCTTGACCGTGCCACCTATGATGAAGTATATGGGGGACTACCCGTCTAAGCGAACACGTTCGGTTAACGAGCTGACGGACCAGATCTTTGAAGGAGCCCTGAAGGCTGAACCTCTAAAAGATGAGATTTTCTGTCAGATCCTCAAACAACTCACGGACAACCATGTCAAGTAAGAACACACACACACACACACACACACACATCCTAAACTTCTCTCAGATACCTCTGTTACATTGTGTCGTAACCGTGTGTGTGTAGGTACAGTGAGGAGAAGGGCTGGGAGTTGCTGTGGCTGTGTACAGGGCAGTTCCCTCCTAGCAACATGCTGCTGCCTCATGTCCAGCGTTTCCTTCAGTCCAGGAAACACCACCCTCTGGCTCAGGACTGTATGACACGACTACAGAAGGCCCTACGGTAACACACACTCACACACATACGTGGGCACAAACCCACGTGCACATACACGCACACACACACATTCACACACACTCACCCGTCTCGCACATCAACAGATACACTCTGTTAATGATACACTCCTCTTCTTCTTGTTCATTTGTTGATGTTGTTGTTATTATTGTTGATGTTGTTGTTATTATTGTTGGTGTTGTTGTTATTATTATTGTTGGTGTTGTTGTTGTTATTGTTGGTGTTGTTGTTATTATTGTTGGTGCTGTTGTTATTACTGTTGGTGTTGTTGTGGCAACAGGAATGGCTCGAGGAAGTACCCTCCCCACCTAGTGGAGGTAGAGGCCATCCAACATAAGACCACCCAGATCTTCCACAAGGTCTATTTCCCTGACGATACTGATGAGGTACACTCACACACACACGCACACACTGACACACACAGTCTATCTTTCTGGCTTTATTTCTGTTTGTGATTTACAGGCGTATACTGTGATGTGATTAGCTGCTGTTCGTGAATGACAGGTGTTTACTGTGCTGTGATTGGCTGGTGCATGTGACCGACCGGTGTTTACTGTGCTGTGATTGGCTGGTGTGTGTAATTGACAGGCATTTGAGGTGGAGTCCAGCACCAAGGCTAAAGACTTCTGTCTGGCGATCTCTGCTCGCCTGCTGCTCAAATCACCCGAAGGATTCAGCCTGTTCGTGAAGATCTCAGACAAGGTGATAGACACACACGCACACACACACACATGCACACTAATGGCTTGCTCGTCATTGCAGCAGATTTAGCAGGCGATAGCCGACTGGCTGATCACCTGGATGATCATGAATAACTACTCATTATTATTTGTAGATCAATCAGTCAATCTGAATTTACCCACAATATATCACAGAGTTGATGCTCTTCAACATACCCCAACTCTTCTTTGTGTGTGTGTGTGTGTGTGTGTGGTGTGTGTATGTGTGTGTGTGTGAGGTGTGTGTATGTGTGTGTGTGTGTGTTGTAGGTGATCAGTGTACCAGAGGGAGATTTCTTCTTTGACTTTGTCAGACACCTCACAGACTGGATCAAGAAGGCCCGGCCCTCTAAAGATGGTCTGTCATAAAAACTATGATTTAGCGTGAACTATCCCTTTAATATGTACTATCTGTTTAATATGAACTATCCCTTTAATATGTACCATCTGTTAAATATGAACTATCCCTTTAATACAAACTATCCCTTTAACGTGAACTATCCCTTTAATATGAACTATCCCTTTAATACAAACTATCCCTTTAACGTGAACTATCCCTTTAATATGTACTATCTGTTTAATATGAACTATCCCTTTAACACAAACTATCCCTTTAACGTGAACTATCCCTTTAATATGTACTATCTGTTTAATATGAACTATCCCTTTAACATGAACTATCCCTTTAACGTGAACTATCCCTTTAATATGTACTATCTGTTTAATATGAACTATCCCTTCAATAAGTACTATCCCTTTAACATGAACTATCCCTTTAATATGTATTATCTGTTTAATATGAACTATGCCTTTAATAAGTACTATCCCTTTAACATGAACTATCCCTTTAATATGTACTATCTGTTTAACGTGAACTATCCATTTAATGACTTTAACGTGTGTGTGTGTAGGTATCGTACCGTCTCTGACCTACCAGGTGTTCTTCATGAAGAAGCTGTGGACCAACACTGTTCCTGGTAAAGACTCCTTCGCTGACTCCATCTTCCACTACTACCAGGTGTGTGTGTGTGTGTGTGTATATATATATTTATATATATATACACTGCTCAAAAAAATAAAGGGAACACTTAAACAACACAATGTAACTCCAAGTCAATCACACTTCTGTGAAATCAAACTGTCCACTTAGGAAGCAACACTGATTGACAATACATTTCACATGCTGTTGGAACAGTTTGGAACATGTGGAAATTATAGGCAATTAGCAAGACACCCCCAATAAAGGAGTGGTTCTGCAGGTGGGGACCACAGACCACTTCTCAGTTCCTATGCTTCCTGGCTGATGTTTTGGTCACTTTTGAATGCTGGCGGTGCTTTCACTCTAGTGGTAGCATAAGACGGAGTCTACAACCCACACAAGTGGCTCAGGTAGTGCAGCTCATCCAGGATGGCACATCAATGCGAGCTGTGGCAAGAAGGTTTGCTGTGTCTGTCAGCGTAGTGTCCAGAGCATGGAGGCGCTACCAGGAGACAGGCCAGTACATCAGGAGACATGGAGGAGGCCATAGGAGGGCAACAACCCAGCAGCAGGACCGCTACCTCCGCCTTTGTGCAAGCAGGAGCAAGAGAAGCACTGCCAGAGCCCCGCAAAATGACCTCCAGCAGGCCACAAATGTACATGTGTCTGCTCAAACGGTCAGAAACAGACTCCATGAGGGTGGTATGAGGGCCCGACGTCCACAGGTGGGGGTTGTGCTTACAGCCCAAAACCGTGCAGGACGTTTAGCATTTGCCAGAGAACACCAAGATTGGCAAATTCGCCACTGGCGCCCTGTGCTCTTCACAGATGAAAGCAGGTTCACACTGAGCACATGTGACAGACGTGACAGAGTCTGGAGACGCCGTGGAGAACGTTCTGCTGCCTGCAACATCCTCCAGCATGACCGGTTTGGCGGTGGGTCAGTCATGGTGTGGGGTGGCATTTCTTTGGGGGGCCGCACAGCCCTCCATGTGCTCGCCAGAGGTAGCCTGACTGCCATTAGGTACCGAGATGAGATCCTCAGACCCCTTGTGAGACCATATGCTGGTGCGGTTGGCCCTGGGTTCCTCCTAATGCAAGACAATGCTAGGCCTCATGTGGCTGGAGTGTGTCAGCAGTTCCTGCAAGAGGAAGGCATTGATGCTATGGACTGGCCCGCCCATTCCCCAGACCTGAATCCAATTGAGCACATCTGGGACATCATGTCTCGCTCCATCCACCAACGCCACGTTGCTCCACAGACTGTCCAGGAGTTGGCGGATGCTTTAGTCCAGGTCTGGGAGGAGATCCCTCAGGAGACCATCCGCCACCTCATCAGGAGCATGCCCAGGCGTTGCAGGGAGGTCATACAGGCATGTGGAGGCCACACACACTACTGAGCCTCATTTTGACTTGTTTTGAGGACATTACATCAAAGTTGGATCAGCCTGTAGTGTGGTTTTCCACTTTAATTTTGAGTGTGACTCCAAATCCAGACCTCCATGGGTTGATACATTGGATTTCCATTGATTATTTTTGTGTGATTTTGTTGTCAGCACATTCAACTATGTAAAGAAAAAAGTATTTAATAAGATTATTTCTTTCATTCAGATCTAGGATGTGTTTAAATGTTCCCTTTATTTTTTTGAGCAGTATATACAGTGGGGCAAAAAAGTATTTAGTCAGGCACCAATTGTACAAGTTCTCCCACTTAAAAAGATGAGAGAGGCCTGTAATTTTCATCATAGGTACACGTCAACTATGACAGACAAAATGAGAAAAAGAAATCCAGAAAATCACATTGTAGGATTTTTAATGAATTTATTTGCAAATGATGGTGGAAAATTTGGTCAATATTAAAAGTTTATCTCAATACTTTGTTATATACCCTTTGTTGGTGTCACATGTGTCGTAGTGGAGAGAAGACCAAGGCGCAGCGGGTATGTGGATACTCATATTCTTTTAATGAAAACACGCAAAGCATCCACAGCAAAAACAATAAACGGTACTCACGACAACAGGAACAGTTGTGCAGGCTCACAAAACGCAGTGCAAAAACAACTACCCACAACCCCAAGGAAAAACACACACTACTATATAGGACTCCCAATCAAAGGCAACTCAACACACCTGCCTTCAATTGGGAGTCCAATCACCAACACAACACTTCACACACAAAAACCCTGCCACGTCCTGACCAAAACTAATACAATTGCTCCCTCCCTCAGGACGTGACAGTACCCCCCCCCCCCCTCAAGGTGCAGACCCCGGAATACACCTTAAAAAAGAAAACACGAAAAAATCCCCAATACCCCAACAAAACCGATAAACAATAACCCCTAAACAATAAGGGAGGGAAGGGAGGGTGGCTGCCGTCAACGACGGCACTGTGCTACACCCTCCCTCCCCAACCCACCTATCCTGGAGGTGGCTCAGGTGCGGGACGTGGACCTCGCTCCACCTTCGGCGTCGCCCACTTCGGTGGCACCGATAGCTGCGCCGGGCAGACGGACCACTCGGGCTGACCCTAGCAGATGGACCACTCTGGCTGGGCCGGAGGACATGCGGGCCACTCGGGCTGGGCCGGAGGACAGGCGGGCCACTCAGGCTGGGCCGGAGGACAGGCGGGTCACTCGGGCTGGGCCGGAGGGCAGGCGGGCCACTCGGGCTGGGCTGGAGGGCAGTCGGGCCACTCTGGCAGCTCCGGGCAGTCGGGCCACTCTGGCAGCTCTGGGCAGTCGGGCCACTCTGGCAGCTCCGGGCAGTCGGGCCACTCTGGCAGCTCCGGGCAGTCGGGCCGCTCTGGCAGCTCCGGGCAGTCGGGCCGCTCTGGCAGCTCCGGGCAGTCGGGCCGCTCTGGCAGCTCCGGGCAGACGGGCCACTCTGGCAGCTCCTGACTAGCGGGCAGCTCTGGCGACTCCTGACTGGCGGGCAGCTCTGGCGACTCTTGACTGGCGGGCAGCTCTGGCGACTCTTGACTGGCGGGCAGCTCTGGCGACTCTTGACTGGCGAGGCTGTCCTGACGCACTAGATGCCTGATGTGTGGGGCTGGTACCGGACGTGCCAGCCTGGAGACACGCACCTCCATGCTAGTGCGTGTAGCGGGAAACACCGGACCGTAGAGGCGCACTGGCGGTCTTGAGCGCAGGGTTGGCATCACCCCTTCAGGCTCGATGCTTACTTCACCCTGGCACATGCGGGGCGCTGGTACTGTGCCTACCGGCCTGAAAATCCCAGGCCTCACCACAGCCCCAACCCCAAAGCACGGGACCTGTCCAGTCTGTCTCTGCCCTACAAGGGTACGGGGAGCTGGCCTGGGGCTCCAATCTCGCCCCGCCAAACAGCCCTTGTGCCCCCCCCAAAAAATGATTGGGGCTGCCTCTCGGGTTCCCTTAGCTCCCTTAACTTGTCCTCCCAGATTCTTCGCTCCTTCTGCCAAGTCCATCCATCCATGCTGTTCTCCTGTGGCTCCCTCCTCTTCCGCTGCTTGGTCCTTTTGTGGTGGGTAGTTCTATCACATGTGTCATAGTGGAGAGAAGACCAAGGCACAGCGGGTATGTGGATACTCATATTCTTTTAATGAAAACACACAAAGCATCCACAGGGAAAACAATAAACGGTACTCACGACAACAGGAACAGTTGTGCAGGCTCACAAAACGCAGTGCAAAAACAACTACCCACAACCCCAAAGAAAAACACACACTACTATATAGGACTCCCAATCAAAGGCAACTCAACACACCTGCCTTCAATTGGGAGTCCAATCACCAACACAACACTTAACACACAAAAACCCTGCCACGTCCTGACCAAAACTAATACAATTGCTCCCTCCCTCAGGACGTGACAGTACCCCCCCCCCCCCCCCCCTCAAGGTGCAGACCCCGGAATACACCTTAAAAAAGAAAACACGAAAAAATCCCCAATACCCCAACAAAACCGATAAACAATAACCCCTAAACAATAAGGGAGGGAAGGGAGGGTGGCTGCCGTCAACGACGGCACTGTGCTACACCCTCCCTCCCCAACCCACCTATCCTGGAGGTGGCTCAGGTGCGGGACGTGGACCTCGCTCCACCTTCGGCGTCGCCCACTTCGGTGGCACCGATAGCTGCGCCGGGCAGACGGACCACTCGGGCTGACCCTGGCAGATGGACCACTCTGGCTGGGCCGGAGGACATGCGGGCCACTCGGGCTGGGCCGGAGGACAGGCGGGCCACTCAGGCTGGGCCGGAGGACAGGCGGGTCACTCGGGCTGGGCCGGAGGGCAGGCGGGCCACTCGGGCTGGGCTGGAGGGCAGTCGGGCCACTCTGGCAGCTCCGGGCAGTCGGGCCACTCTGGCAGCTCTGGGCAGTCGGGCCACTCTGGCAGCTCCGGGCAGTCGGGCCACTCTGGCAGCTCCGGGCAGTCGGGCCGCTCTGGCAGCTCCGGGCAGTCGGGCCGCTCTGGCAGCTCCGGGCAGTCGGGCCGCTCTGGCAGCTCCGGGCAGACGGGCCACTCTGGCAGCTCCTGACTAGCGGGCAGCTCTGGCGACTCCTGACTGGCGGGCAGCTCTGGCGACTCTTGACTGGCGGGCAGCTCTGGCGACTCTTGACTGGCGGGCAGCTCTGGCGACTCTTGACTGGCGGGCAGCTCTGGCGACTCTTGACTGGCGAGGCTGTCCTGACGCACTAGATGCCTGATGTGTGGGGCTGGTACCGGACGTGCCAGCCTGGAGACACGCACCTCCATGCTAGTGCGTGTAGCGGGAAACACCGGACCGTAGAGGCGCACTGGCGGTCTTGAGCGCAGGGTTGGCATCACCCCTTCAGGCTCGATGCTTACTTCACCCTGGCACATGCGGGGCGCTGGTACTGTGCCTACCGGCCTGAAAATCCCAGGCCTCACCACAGCCCCAACCCCAAAGCACGGGACCTGTCCAGTCTGTCTCTGCCCTACAAGGGTACGGGGAGCTGGCCTGGGGCTCCAATCTCGCCCCGCCAAACAGCCCTTGTGCCCCCCCCAAAAAATGATTGGGGCTGCCTCTCGGGTTCCCTTAGCTCCCTTAACTTGTCCTCCCAGATTCTTCGCTCCTTCTGCCAAGTCCATCCATCCATGCTGTTCTCCTGTGGCTCCCTCCTCTTCCGCTGCTTGGTCCTTTTGTGGTGGGTAGTTCTATCACATGTGTCATAGTGGAGAGAAGACCAAGGCACAGCGGGTATGTGGATACTCATATTCTTTTAATGAAAACACACAAAGCATCCACAGGGAAAACAATAAACGGTACTCACGACAACAGGAACAGTTGTGCAGGCTCACAAAACGCAGTGCAAAAACAACTACCCACAACCCCAAAGAAAAACACACACTACTATATAGGACTCCCAATCAAAGGCAACTCAACACACCTGCCTTCAATTGGGAGTCCAATCACCAACACAACACTTAACACACAAAAACCCTGCCACGTCCTGACCAAAACTAATATAATTGCTCCCTCTGCTGGTCAGAACGTGACAGTTGGCAATGACACAGGTCAAATGTTTTCTGTAAGTCTTCACAAGGTTTTCACACACTGTTGCTGGTATTTTGGCCCATTCCTCCATGCAGATCTCCTCTAGAGCAGTGATGTTTTGGGGCTGTCGCTGGGCAACACGGACTTTCAACTCCCGCCAAAGATTTTCTATGGGGTTGAGATCTGAAGACTGGCTAGGCCACTCCAGGACCTTGAAATGCTTCTTACGAAGCCACTCCTTCATTGCCCGGGCGGTGTGTTTGGGATCATTGTCATGCTGAAAGACCCAGCCACGTTTCATCTTCAATGCCCTTGCTGATGGAAGGAGGTTTTCACTCAAAATCTCATGATACATGGCCCCATTCATTCTTTCCTTTACACGGATCAGTCGTCCTGGTCCCTTTGCAGAAAAACAGCCCCAAAGCATGATGTTTCCACCCCCATGCTTCACAGTAGGTATGGTGTTCTTTGGATGCATTCTTTGTCTTCCAAACACGACGAGTTGAGTTTTTACCAAAAAGTTATATTTTGGTTTCATCTGACCATATGACATTCTCCCAATCCTCTTCTGGATCATCCAAATGCTCTCTAGCAAACTTCAGACGGGCCTGGACATGTACTGGCTTAAGCAGGGGGACACGTCTGGCACTGCAGGATTTGAGTCCCTGGCGGCGTAGTGTGTTACTGATGGTAGGCTTTGTTACTTTGGTCCCAGCTCTCTGCAGGTCATTCACTAGGTCCCCCCGTGTGGTTCTGGGATTTTTGCTCACCGTTCTTGTGATCATTTTGACCCCACGGGGTGAGATCTTGCGTGGAGCCCCAGATCGAGGGAGATTATCAGTGGTCTTGTATGTCTTCCATTTCCTAATAATTGCTCCCACAGTTGATTTCTTCAAACCAAGATGCTTACCTATTGCAGATTCAGTCTTCCCAGCCTGGTGCAGGTCTACAATTTTGTTTCTGGTGTCCTTTGACAGCTCTTTGGTCTTGGCCATAGTGGAGTTTGGAGTGTGACTGTTTGAGGTTGTGGACAGGTGTCTTTTATACTGATAACAAGTTCAAACAGGTGCCATTAATACAGGTAACGAGTGGAGGACAGAGGAGCCTCTTAAAGAAGAAGTTATTGGTCTGTGAGAGCCAGAAGTCTTGCTTGTTTATAGGTGACCAAATACTTATTTTCCACCATAATTTGCAAATAAATTCATAAAAAATCCTACAATGTGATTTTCTGGATTTCTTTTTCTCATTTTGTCTGTCATAGTTGACGTGTACCTATGATGAAAATTACAGGACTCTCTCATCTTTTTAAGTGGGAGAACTTGCACAATTGGTGGCTGACTAAATACTTTTTTGCCCCACTGTATATATAACGGAACTGGTTCCACTTGTCCTAAGTAAACTTCCCAGGTTCAAACCCTGACAATGTTCACATACTAAGGCTGGGATTCAATCAAATGTGTGTTGTTTACTGTTATGGCTTGAGCCGACACCTACAGCGTTTACCATCAATGTGATCTCAAGGAATATCGGCACATTGTCTGTAGTGCAATGTACTTGTTTACAACGTGGCTCTGACTGAATCCCGGTGTATAGTTTATTTATCCAGGTTAGTCTCATTGAGATAAAATCAATGTTTCAAGAGAGACCTGGTCCAACCAAGACAGCTGCAGGGGGGAACAATGTTTGAGACAAGTATCACACATACTGTAACAACTTACAGACATAGACACGCCATAACAAAAGTAAAAAATGTTGACGTAGACACATACATTTCAGTTACAGAAACATAAAATCGTCATAGATAAAAAAATCTATTATACGTACCACCGCATCAAGTCCTAATGACAATCACATTCCTCAGTAACATGTGAGTCAACAACGTTTTCAACTCCTCCAAGGAAACCAGATTCTGGGGTCTCAAGCTGGTCTGGAGAGAATTCCAAGACCACGGAGCTGATTAGCTAAAACACTTTTTGACATGATCTGTTCTGATTTTAGGAACCCGTTAAAATTAAGTAGGAGTGAGACCGTAACTGGTCATTTTTGCCCTTTTGTTGCTAGGAACTGCCTAAGTATCTCCGTGGTTACCACAAGTGTAGTCGTGACGAGGTGTTCCAGCTGGGAGCATTAATCTACAGGGTGAAGTACGAAGACGACAAGTCACACTTCCCCTCAATACCCAAGATCCTCCGGGAGCTGGTGCCGCAGGACCTGATTCGCCAGCTCTCCCCAGATGACTGGAAACGGGTGAGACAAGACTTCTCCTAACTCTCCTGGGCTCTAATTGGCTGCCCTGGCTCTATTCATAATGGCAGTCTTCCTCATGATTGACTACTGCGTTCAGAGTATCTGTATCTGTGACCTAATCAGCTGTTTATTGTTTTTTTGTCTCTGGTTTTTGGTGTGTGGCTGTGTGTGTGTTTGTAACTTTGCATACATGCGTGCATATCTGTGTGTGTTTGTAGTCTGTAGTAGCGTATTTCAATAAGCAGGCTGGTAAGTCCAGGGAGGAGGCCAAACTCCACTTCCTGAAAATCATCTTCAAATGGGCCACGTTCGGATCCGCCTTCTTCGAAGTCAAGGTAACCATGCCGCTCAGTGATGTCATTCTCAATCTTACCTTGGGGTAATGATACTGTCTGTCTGTCTGGTCTGTCTGTCTGTCTGGTATGTCTGACTGTCGGTCGGTATGTCTGTTTGTCTGTTGGTCTATTCAATATTGTGTACCTCCTCTCAGTGTGATATTCTCTCTGTTCAGCAAACCACAGAGCCCAACTTCCCAGAGATCCTCCTGATTGCTATCAACAAGCATGGAGTCAGCCTCATAGACCCAAAGACCAAGGTGTGTATGTGTGTGTAGTTAGGTCCTTTATTCATTCCAAAGGGGGAATGTCCTGTGTGTGTGTTACATGACCTCTCATCTCTTTCTCTAGCTGTATGTGTGTGAACATGTGTTACTTTGTATTTCACTGATGCGTGTGTGTATGTCTACAACAGGACATCCTGACCACCCACCCATTCACTAAGATCTCCAACTGGAGCAGTGGTAACACCTACTTCCACATCACCATCGGCAACCTGGTCAGGGGCAGCAAGCTGCTGTGTGAGACCTCACTGGTGAGACACAAACACACACACATGCCCTCACGTACGCACATGCACATATACACACGCACTCATACACGCACTTGATGAAAATACTCAGATGTGTGTGTGTGTGTGTTTTCAGGGCTATAAGATGGATGACCTCCTCACTTCCTACATCAGCCAGATGTTGACCACCATGAGTAAACAGAGAACTGGGAGGGGCCACAGCAAGTGAACTTCCTATTGGCAGGAAGCTGCAGAGCTTATTAGAATACTGCGACCTGTTGGCCAGCCCTGCAGCTGGGGGCGGAGCTTCTCTAACCAGGTGTGGAGGATGAGCCGCAGCCCATCCTCTAGCACTGCCTCCAGCTATGTCCATAGCAACGACCTTAGCGACGCCTTTAGCAACAACCCTAGCAACGATCCTGATGACGAGCCTTCCAGTGAGGATGACTACCTCTAAGCCCCGCCCCTTTATCTTCCCAGAGACACTGCACACACAAGCACACACGCATGCGCACACACACACACACACACACACACACACACACACACACACACACACACACACACACACACACACACACACACACACACACACACACACAGTTAAATGAGTGTTTTTGGAACATTGCGTTCAAACTGAAGAGTTAGCAGTCCGTTAACAAGGAGACGCTTGTTAGTAACCAATCATTGGATGGACAGACTGAATGGAGAGCCATGTGATTGGGTACTTTAGCTAGACAATTAAGTAGTTTCTGAAAAGAAGAATTGAGTTAACTTACTGAGTAAAATAACCATAAAAAGCTTTAATACCCTGTCATAAACAGACCTGGAAGAAAAGAGGTTTGCTTGCTCTTACCGTAGCTGAATAGATTTTCACTGAACTGTCAATACAGTTATATTTTAAGTTTTTTTTAAAGCCTTAACTGTTGTTGTTTTTTATTTAATGTGGCTTTTAAGCCACATGCCTCTGTTTCTGAAGCAGCATGGTAGTCTATGTGACAGACCGCTGCAGTTCTGGTCAGTCTGTTGTTTTTTATATTATTCTTGTTTGTTTTGTGTCTCTTATCACCAGAGTTAAAGCAAATTTATACAGAGCCTACGCAAGTGTGCAAATTGGCAGTTCTGCGTACTTGAATAGCAGAAATATGCAAACAGGCAGCCTCGCAAGATGTTATTGTGTTGCCTACTTGCGTATGGTATAATTAGGTTTTAGCTCAGAGGTCTGTCTGTCTGCTGTAAGCCTCGGGTGGACTGCCTGCCCTGGAGTTTTAACATAGAGCATTAGTGTTTGACCAGAAAGGATCATTATCTGTAGTTGTTTTTGCAGATCTATGTACTGTAGCTCTATGAGATGTGTTTAACTCAACAATGGCCTTTGTCATACTCATTAGAACTAGGGTTGCAAAGTTCCCTACAATCCTTAGTTGAACCAGGTTTAGAACTAACACAGCTGGAAAACACCTGATCCATGGATGATTCTGAGTTCTGTATGAAGAGTTCTATACCCTACGTCCCAATGATACACATTATAGTGCCCAGGTCAAAAGTAACGCACTATATAGGGAGAAATTTGGGACGCAAACTACAGTGGCTTGCGAAAGTATTCACCCCCTTGGTATTTTTACTATTTTGTTGCCTTACAACCTGGAATTAAAATGGATTTTTGGGGGGTTTGTATCATTTGACTTATTCAATGAAAACTTGAGCGTGCATAACTTTTCACCCCCCCCCCCCCCCCAAAAGTCAAAACTTTTGGGGGGGTATGTCTCTATAAGCTTGGCACATCTAGCCACTGGGAGTTTGCCCATTTTTCAAGGCAAAACTGCTCCAGCTCCTTCAAGTTGGATGGGTTCCGCTGGTGTACAACAATCTTAAAGTCATACCACAGATTCTCAATTGGATTGAGGTCTGGGCTTGACTAGGCCATTCTAAGACATTTAAATGTTTTCCCTTAAACCACCAAGTGTTGCTTTAGCAGTATGGTTAGGGTCATTGTCCTGTTGGACGGTGAACCTCCATCCCAGTCTCAAATCTCTGGAAGACTGAAACAGGTTTCCCTCAACAATTTCCCTGTATTTAGCACCATCCATCATTCCTTCAATTGTGACCAGTTTCCCAGTCCCTGCCGATGAAAAACATCTCCACAGCATGATGCTGCCACCACCATACTTCACTGTGGGGATGGTGTTCTCGGGATGATGAGAGGTGTCGGGTTTGCGCCTGACATAGCATTTTCCTTGATGGCCAAAAAGCTACATTTTAGTATCATCTGACCATCTGACCTTCTTTCATATATTTAGGGAGTCTCCCACATGTTTGCTTATTTTTTTTCGGGACACTCTTCCTTAAAGGCCAACTTTGTGGAGTGTACGGCTTAAAGTGGTCCTATGGACAGATACTCCAATCTCCGCTGTGGAACTTTGCAGCTCCTTCAGGGTTATCTTTGATCTCTTTGTTGCCTCTCAGATTAATGCCCTCCTTGCCTGGTCCGTGAGTTTTGGTGGGCAGCCCTCTCTTGGCAGGTTTGTTGTGGTGTCATATTCTTTCCATTTTTTAATAATGGATTTAATGATGCTCCATGGGATGTTCAAAGTTTCTGATATTTTTTTATAATCCAACCCTGATCTGTACTTCTCCACAACTTTGTCCCTGACCTGTTTGGAGAGCTCCTTGGTCTTCATAGTGCTGCTTGCTTGGTGGTGCCCCTTGCTTAGTGGTGTTGCAGACTCTGGGGCTTTTCAGAACAGGTGTATATATACTGAGCTCATGTTACACTTAGATTGCATACAGGTGGACTTTATTTATTTAACTAATTATGTGACTTCTGAACGTAATTGGTTGCACCAGATCTTATTTAGGAGCTTCATAGCAAAGGGGGTGAACACATATGCATGCACCACTTTTCTTTTTTTTTTTTGAAATTTTTGAAACAAGTTATTTAATTTCACTTCACCAATTTGGACTATTTTGTGTTTGTCTATTACATGAAATCCAAATAAAAATCAATTTAAATTACAGGTTATAATGCAACAAAATAGGAAAAACGCCAAGGGGGTGAATACTTTTGCAAAGCACTGTATGTGTTAGTTGTGTGTTGTTCAGGCAGGATGCTGATGTTACTGTCTGTTTCTCCTGTTCTGCACAGAGGAGCAGAACCTCCCTCCAGCCCTAACTAACCTGTCTGTCTGTTGAATTTTTTTGTTTTTGTTTAAGATTTTTGGTACTTATTTTATATTTACATTGTGTAAAGTATCTGTCCATTTAGTGAAACTATGGTTTGTATGAGGAGTGAATCTATAGTCCTGAGGGCATACAGTTACACTAGCAACACAGAGTTCTGGGTGAATTTCCACTATAAAGCTCAACGTGTGGTTTACAACAAATGGCACCCTATTCCCTTTATAGTGCACTACTTTTAACTAGAGCCCTATGGTTCCTGGTAAAAAATAAGGCTCTGGGCAAAAGAAATGCACTATTTAGGGAATAGGGTGCCATTTAGGATGCAAAGTGTTCCCGGTCTGTCTGGGTAATATTACTACAGCATTACTACAGCAGCTGTGTAGCTCTACTGTTTGGACAGAAGACATGATGACGGTGGAGCTACCGTCAGATATGGCGTTAGTATAGTTTTCCTTGCCCCGCCTCTCCTCTGCACCCCCCAATGAGGGCCAGGATCAAATCAGAAACCGTGCTTGACATTTAAAGGGAATTTCCAACTGAGCAGACATCTGCAGTAGTTACCTTAAAATACGATCTCCGTGAATGAGGTAACATTGCCTTTAAAAACCGCATTGTTAATTAGAGCGCTCAGATTGAAGCCGAGGTGTCTGTTCTTGTAAAAACAATAAAGATGATTGGATGAGGACAGTGGGTCGATGTATTTTTTTCAACTGGAGTAACTAACAGAAGAAGCTTTATACTGTGGACATAGAATCAAATGGGTTAATTAATGAATAACCAACTCAACCCTTTAAAGATTTTTAATATCAGGTAATACCATTTACAGTCAGAAAATAGTTACAGTAAAATAACATAGAGAAGGCTCATACATTAAAACAAAATGGTCATCCTGTTAAACAGAAAACAACCAGAAATACTATGTAGCCTTTTGCTATTTAACAACAATTACATTCAGAGCGTTTGATACCTTTGAATCATTGTTGGGACCAAATATAGGTTTTGATTCATGATAGCATAGTATTTGTATAGCCTAGCGGTCTCTAATGCAAGCAAGGTGGAGTGCAATTCCACCAATGGCAGAAGATCATTATTTTGCCCTCTGGTCATCAGAATATCAACTGCTCTGTTGTTAGTTGGTTTACTTTGAACATACAGATTGTCAACATGTATTTCTTTGTCTTGGAGTGTTCTAGAATGTATTGTGAGAGTTCTAGAAGGCGTCAGATAATTACAAAAGTTCTGTAGAAGCCCCCTAAAACCTCTCTTCTATCCTCTTTATGGCTGGCCAGTGGCTTGTAGACAGTGTGTCTCCTATGGCACTTAGATCTACTGTCTCCCGCTCAACACTGTCCGCAGAGCCATTACCAACCAACCAACCCTCAGACTAACACCAGAAACCAGAAACCTTCCACACAACACCTGAAAGACATTCTCACATAGCTTCTACAACCTCAAAATAAACAATTGTTTAGGAGTAGATCTCATGATAGATAGATGTATGTTTGCAGAAGCAGACGCTGTATTCACTGCCATGCTAAAACACTAGGCTACTGCTTGGTCATACATTCAAATCTAAATAGCAACTCATGATCATTAAAACCACAGTACAGTCAGTGTTCACCTGCATCCACTTACTCACACACAAAATATAAGACACTACTCCTCAATTCCTCGAATGCAGATGATGTCTGTACAGTTATGAGAACCAAAAATATATACTGAACAAAAATCTAAACGCAACATGCAACAATTTCAAAGATTTTACTGAGTTACAGTTAAGAATTTTCAATTGAAATAAATTCATTAGGCCCTAATCTATGTATTTCACATGACTGGGCAGGGGTGCAGCCATGGAGGGCATAGGCCCACCCACTGGGGAGCCGTGCCCCCCCCCCTCAAACGATCCTTCATGTGAAGAAGCCGGATGTAGAGGTCCTGGGATGGAGTGGTTACACGTAGTCTGTGGTTCTGAGGCTGGTTGGATGTACTGCTAAATTCTCTAAAACAATGTTGGAGGCAGCTTATGGTAGAGAAATGAACATTCAATTCTCTGGTAGACATTCCTGCAGTCAGCATGCCAATTACACGCTCCCTCAAAACTTGAGTCATCTGTGGCATTGTGTTGTGTGACAAAAGTGCACATTTTAAAGTGGACATTTATTGTCCCCAGGACAAGGTGCACCTGTGTAATGATCATGTTGTTTAATCAGCTTCTTGACATGTCACACCTGTCAGGGGGATGTATTATCTTGGCAAAGGAGAAATGCACACTAACAGAGATGTAAACAAATTTGTGCCCAAAATTTGAGAGAAATAAGCTTTTTGTGCATATGGAAAATGTCTGGTATTTCTTACTTCAGCTCATGAAACATGCGACCAACACTTTACATGTTGCATTTATATTTTTGTTCAGTGTATGTTTCATACTTGAGCAGTTAAGTTGTGTAGTTCCAGTGGTCACCAGAATGAGTGGGAATGAGCTGGTCAGGTGAGGACACAGGAACAACAGTCTTAGTCAGGATGATCGAAATACTGACTCATCTTTCACGTTACATCACCCTCTTCCACTTTTTACACATTCAGTTCCTCCTCTTGTTTTCCTCCCCGTTTTCCTTTGCTTATTCTTGTGCGTTCACACCTTGTGTGTGTGTGACTGGGTGAGTGTCTGTGCCTGTGTGTCTGGGTGAGTGTCTGTGCCTGTGTGTCTGGGTGAGTGTCTGTGTGTGTGTGTGTGTGTGTGTGTGTGTGTGTGTGTGTGTGTACTTATGTGCCTCTGTGTGAGTGTCTGTGTGTTACTCCTCTGTGATGGTGTGGAGGGTACTGGGTGTCCGTAGTTCCGTTCGGACATTCCCACTGGAGATGGACCAGACGTCGCTGAGCTCTGCCGGGCAAAGGATAGGGGTTAGAGATCAGGGGCGTGGTAGTTGGAAATCAGGTCAGCGATTGGTGCAGGTTTCATGTGTGGGTTGAGGTCCAATGGTTTGGGGTTTGGGAATGGTTCATGGGAGGTTCAGTGGTTCATGCAGGTTTCAAGGGTTGAGAACCAGATGGTTCATGGGAGGTTCATTGGTTCATGCAGGGTTCACGAGTTGAGTGGTTCATGGGTTAAGGTCCAGAGGGAGGGAGATGAGGGTTCTAGTGGGAGACTCTGAGTGGAAGGGATTCCATCGACCCCTCCCTGACTCCACTGGATCTAAGGCACAGACAGAACACAGAATAATTTACACCGGCATTCCAAGTAAAAGATCAAATCATCCTGGAGGTGCACGGATGTACACTGCCTTAAAAATGCACTAACATACTGCCTCTGATGAAACAGGCTCTGTAATGTTATGAGTCCAACAAACTAGAGGGTTAGAACACCATGGGCACTGAGCAGAGATTATTTTAGAATTTGAATTGAATGTCAGAAACAAACAGCTAATCCAGCTCATAAACTGTACAGATATGCAAGAGATTAAAATGTTGGTGCACTTTTAAGTATATGTGCCTGTGTTTCCACAAGTCGGAGACTAGTCCAATGGGAGAGGGCTATAGTGATGTACAGTATTTAGTATGATATTGTTGTTGTCCTTACCGGTCCGGAACTTGCTATAAGGCCCGGTTTTGTGTGTCTGCCGACTGCCTGACCAGAAGTGTAAGCCTCGCTCACGCCACCTGTAGGACAGGGAGAAATAGCACACTTCACACACACATACAGACACACCTTTACCTAACTAACCCATTATATTTTCCACTGTAATCATCTCACTCACACACCTTTGACATGTATGTAGAAACGTGTGAACTCACCAGTGGAATATGAAGATGCAGACGATAAGAGCAGCAGAGACCAGGTCAGTCAAAACCCACATCACACTGTACTGCTCTGGAGTCTGTAGGGGTGGGGAAACACGTGAAGACATTAGTGTGTGTTTGTGTGTGCGTCTCACCATAACGAGAACCGGTATGTGTGTGTGAGGTGTGTGTGTGTGTCTCACCATGATGAATAGCAGTGTGTGTTTGTGTGTGCGTCTCACCATAACGAGAATCGGTATGTGTGTGTGAGGTGTGTGTGTGTCTCACCATGATGAATAGCAGTGTGTGTGTGTGTGTGTCACAGGAGGCTGCTGAGGGGAGGACGGCTCATAATAATGGCTGGAACGAAGAAAATGGAATGGTATCAACCACATTACTATGCGCTTGTCCTCCCCAAATAAGGTGCGGCCAACCTCCTGTGGTGTGAGCGTGTGTCTCACCACAAGGAGCAGCGGTGTGTGTATATCTCTCAGCAGCATGTTGTTGGTGGTAACAGAGGATGCTCCACTGCACCAGGCCAGAGAGTAGAGCCACGGCTGGTTCACTACATACAGGTTCACACTGATGTTCACCGACCTGTACTTACTGAAACACACACGTACATGGTGGGTGAGGAGAGAGACGTTTTATAGTACATCGTGTGTGTGTGGGTGTACCTGACGTGTTGCAGAGACATGGTGCTGTAGTGCAGGTTGAGGGAAGTGATGTGGTTGTCCTGTAGTTCCTGAATAGAGGCAGTCTGTCCTGCTGTCTGTTGCAGCTCTGGATCCACCTGCTGTATCTCCTCTCTCTGATCTGATGGCAGCCACAGCACCTACACACACACACACAATCTTAAAAAAGTCTGTCCCTTAAAAGAGCATGGCGGCAGGCCTTTCTAACATGGTCCTGTAACATGGTTCCCCCCATCCCCCCCCAGCCACACACATACCTGGCTGGAGTTGATGTGTGTGTGTATGAGGTCCAGGGTGATGTTGAGGTAGTTGTCTCTATAAGGGTGTCCAGGAGGAGGCTGTCTCAGGTCAAACAACACTGTCCTGCCCGTCCGATTCGCTACGTCCAGAACTTCAGCCAGGGAGGGAACAGTCTGATTGGCAGCTAGCGCTCGCTGCTCTGGAGACAGAGAGGACACCGTGCCAAAAGGATCCCACTGGGAGGGAGGGAGAGAGAGAGAGAGAGAGTGATGGTTAAAATAGGTCTGTAATACAGCTACTAACTAACCCATGGCGCTGAAGTCAGCTACTGTGTGTGTGTGTCGCCATTCAAAAGTGTGAGTGTCCTTACAGAGAGGAACCAGGCCCCAGCGTTGAGCAGCTTTACATCAGACCAGGTGAACAGGGCAGCAGGTGTGTGTGTTCTGTTAGGAAACACCTCCTCTACGTTAGTGGTCCTCTGCAGGGTGAGGTCATGCATCACAAACGGAACGCCATCAGCACTAGGAGAGAGAGGAAGAGAAAGGGGAGGGGAGAGATTAGGTCCTGCCGTTCACATGGTCAAGACAGACATGTGTGGCAGGTCTCAGGTGAAGATACACTAGGTCTGCTAGCTAAGGTCCTGCTAGCTAAGGTCCAGCTAGCTAAGGTCCTGCTAGCTAAGGTCCTGCTAGCTAAGGTCCAGCTAGCTAAGGTCCAGCTAGCTAAGGTCCAGCTAGCTAAGGTCCTGCTAGCTAAGGTCCAGCTAGCTAAGGTCCAGCTAGCTAAGGTCCTGCTAGCTAAGGTCCTGCTAGCTAAGGTCCTGCTAGCTAAGGTCCTGCTAACAGGCCCGGTCCAAATACATGTACTATTTTAAATCTTTCAAATACTTTGAGCGTTTGCTTTAGCCTTCCTGGAGTGCCTGATGGGCGGTTCCTTTACACCAGGCTAACTCCATTACACCCTCCCAGCTTCTCAAGCCCAGCTAAAGTATCTGAAATGATTTTAAATAGTATTTGAGTCCAGGTCTGCATGCTAAATGCTAATGCTAAAGGCCACATAGAAAACACAGCCAGCGCCAGGCTAGCAGGCCTGGACAGGAGTACTAACCTCTAACTGGATTAGTTAGGCTGTAATCACATTAACTGGGAGGAGTGGAGGGACTCTAACGCTAATGTCTGATCTCTAGGATTAGTACAAGGCTAGCCAGGACAGGACAAGGCAGGACAGGGGTCAAAGCTAGCCAGGACATGGGGCTATTACAGGGATCAGAAGGGGACAGACAGACAAGACAGAAAAACAAGACAGACAAAACAAGACAGACAGAGGGGTGTGTACCTTATAGTGATGTCAGTCTCCAGCCCGTCCACTCCAGCCTCCACTGCACTCTCAAAAGACATTAGAGTGTTCTCTGGAGCAAGCTGTTAGAGGACAGATAAGCACGCACACACCAAGGTATGTGAGCGGAGCGAGGAGCGGAGCGTTCCCAATTTGACAAGAGTCTGGTGCGAGATTCCCAACGGCTGGAGCGTCAGCCTTCTCGCCAGCTCCAATTTTGCCTCCAGTAGCGCTCACTTCACAAGCTCAGAGAATGCCCGGCCCAGCATGCATTTGTAGTATACTTGTGTGCTGCTATAGCCCCTTGCTTTAGCTACTGTCATGGAGTTCACAAAATATTTTCATAAAGAAACTGATAGAACACACAGGTGCTAAATCAATGTGATAAAGATTAGGACCAAGAGCAAGAGAGGAAAGGGAAAGGGGGATACCTAGTCAGTTGTACAACTGAATCCATTCAACTGAAATGTGTCTTCCACATTTAACCCAGAGTGCAGTGATGTAGTGTCCACAATTAAATAATCATTGTGGAATCTGAAAAGACAAGCATCCTGAAGCATGATGGTGTACATACTACGTACACATGCTAAAAGAAAAGAACGACTAGGTGGATAGATAACTAAGTGTGTCATTGTAGCAAAGTATTTATAAACTAAACATCAGATCTCTTAAATGTTGCGTTCATTTCCGTTCTATTATCGACTCAATAGGCCATAATTGATTTTGACTCAATAGGCCATAATTGATTTTGACTCAATAGGCCATAATTGATTTTGACTCAATAGGCCATAATTGATTTTGACTCAATAGGCCATAATTGATTTTGACTCAATAGGCCATAATTGATTTTGACTCAATAGGCCATAATTGATTTTGACTCAATAGGCCATAATTGATTTTGACTCAATAGGCCTGGCATATTGCCACTGTCAAGGAGCTTTCCATATTGGTTGGGCTATTTTGCCTAAAATCCTTTAGGCCTACCTATAGGAACATAAAAACAACACCTCTGCATCTCCGGCCAGCCTGCCAAGAGTGGCCAAAAGGGTGTTAATCATCCCCAGTGGCTCTGCAAGTGTAGAGAGAATATTCTCCGCTGCTGGCCGGCTCTCCAGGCACCATCACATGAGCCTTAAGACAGACTCTGGCCAAACTCCTGTTTCTAAAAATCAATTCTAAAAATGAATTCAAAGGCACTAATAAGTCATTTTTCATTTAAATTCTATTTCATTCTAAGTTACAGCCTATATGCACAATTTATAGACTATAATGATTTAATAAAACAAAATGTTGTTTAAATGCTGAGCGCTTTATGTCCCCACCAGCCTATTGTGTCGCACCAATAAATGTTTCACAATGTATTTCTTTGTAGAATAGCCTTGAAATAATTGTATTCATATAGCCTAGATAATGTCTGGCTCCTGACCTATTTAGTGTTTATATGCTGTTTAATGTGACATGTAGCCTATTTGAAACGATGTTCGCTTCTTACATTTACCTTTTCATGTTTATTAAACGACTTTTCATTCAAATCATATGGTTTGGTTTCAACACGTAAAAAACAATTGTTAGGTCCAAGTAGTCACAAAAATAGATGGGTGTTGATTCAATTGTGATTTTAATGAATAGAGCGAATTTGGAGTGGCAGTTTTTTTTCCTGTGAGCGCGGAGTGGTTTTTAGCGGAGCGGTAGGAAAGGACAAGGAGCGCTGGAGCGGTGCGCTGCTCCATGAGCGATGAGCGAGATTTCCAACACAAGGGCATCAAAAATGCACGGTGCCAGACTTTATTCTAATCAGGAACTCTCTCTCTGACTCTCTAAAGTAACATGAGGCCAGAGCCTCTGTGTTAAAGTAATGTCACTGGATTTACTATAGGAACGTTTCTGTGCCATCCTGTATCTTGTATGTGGTAGTATTGATTGATAGTGATAATATTGCTAATGATGTTATTGATAGTGATAATATTGACAATAATGTTATATATAGATAGTGATAATATTGATAATAATGTTATATATAGATAGTGATAATATTGATAATGAAGTTATTGATAGATATTGATAATAATGTTATATATAGATAGTGATAATATTGATAATGAAGTTATTGATAGAGAGTGATAATGTTGATAATAATGTTATATATAGATAGTGATAATATTGATAATAATGTTATATATAGATAGTGATAATATTGATAATAATGTTATATATAGATAGTGATAATATTGATAATGATGTTATTGATAGTGATAATATTGATAATGAAGTTATTGATAGATAGTGATAATATTGATAATGAAGTTATTGATAGATAGTGATAATATTGATAATGAAGTTATTGATAGATGTTGATAATAATGTTATATATAGATAGTGATAATATTGATAACAATGTTATATATAGTGATAATATTGATAATGTTATTGATAGATATTGATAATGAAGTTATTGATAGATGTTGATAATACTGTTATATATAGATAGTGATAATATTGATAATGATGTTATTGATATATAGATATGTACCATGGGAGCTCCTCTGTGTCCGAGGAGTGTTGGTTTGGGTCCCAGGGTTCCAGCTTCTCTGATGCAGGGAGAATACATGGCCAGAGGAACCAGGTACAGACTGAACAATACACTCAGGTACACACCCAACAGACACACCTGATGCACTAGAGAGAGAGATAGCGAGAGAGCGAGAGAGCCATAGAGAGCGAGAGAGTGAGAGAGAGCCATTGAGAGCGAGAGAGCCATAGATGAAGAGAGCGCGAGACAGAGAGAGACCATATTTCACAACAACCTCATACTGGAACAGGCTCTAGCAGAGATCCAGTGTTCTAATTCTAGTTATACAAGTCTTAATGATGAAATCAGAGCTTAAAGGGGCAATCTGTGATTGCTACATCCAATTTATTTACCCATTGATTTCTTGAATGATTTATAAATGCCTCATGAATGTATAAACGCTTGGTCTATGAATCTGGTAAGAGTGGTTACATTTCTCCAGCCCCATCCCTTAGCTGTTTACCACAATAGGTGACGGGAATCGCTTTGTTATTGTGTGAATCGCAGATTGCCCCTTTAATCAGACTACTGTACACCTGACACAGCTTAAGTGTGTGTGTGTGTCATTATCCTCCACAGAGAGGCCAGACATGAGTCAGCTAGTCCACCTACAGCTTCACGTCACCACGACAACTCAGAACAGTGACCATGGAGATGACAGAGAAACAAGAGAGAGTGAGAGATAGAGGGAAAAGAGAGAGAGCGAAGCACAGTGTGCGTCATCAAATCAAATTAAATTTTTACATACACATGTTTAGCAGATGGTATTGCGGGTGTAGTGAAATGCTTGTGTTTCTAGGTCCAACAGTGCAGTAATATCTAACAATTCACAACAATACACAAAATGTCAGGTTTACAACTCTGAAAAGGTCCCTCTCAGTCTCAGTCAACAGGGGTTGCGTTCTTCTGCTCAGATGTTGCATGCGTCAACCAATGGTTGTGTGCCACATCATTGACTGTGCAGTTGGGCACCAGGTTGCTATAGCATAGATGTGGTTAGCTGATACATAAAATACCTATCCAGGCTTTGAAAAATCTGGCATTTGTCCACAACGTCTGAGCAGGGGAACACGACCAGAACCTGGACTTGTTTTACAGCAGCCAATCGGAGCACTTACCTCTCTTGTTCATGCGAAAAAAGTGCAGCGCTATTGGCCAGGACAGGAGAGTCATAAATAAAACCCCGCCTACATGAAGAAAGGGGGCTGTGACCTAGCCAATAGAGAAGGGGAGACAGCGAAAGGTTCATATCACAATGCAGACAACTGAACATACACATTTCACATTGTTACTTTGGGTCGCTTGATTTTATTGGTCTGTGTATGTGTGAGTGACGGCTAGACTGGCCAACCTGCAGGGAGAGGAGGAGGGTCTTCCACTCTTTACTCCACACCTCAGACAGAACAGCCGTGGCACTGACAGCAAATGCCAGGGTCACCACAATCCCCATCTAACACAGAAAAATATCAAAGGACTAATCAACATGTGTGTCATCCTGATCAGGCTGTGCTTCTTCACAGATGATGTATGTGAGTGTGTGTGAATTAGAGGCTGCTGCCCTATATACATAGACTTGAAATCACTGGCCACTTTAGTAATTGGAACACTAGTCACTTTAATAATGTTTACATAGCTTGCATTACTCATCTCATATGTATATACTGTATTCTGTTCTATTCTACTGTATCTTAGTCTATGCTGCTCTGACATTGCTCGTCCAAATATTTATATATTCTTAATTCCATTCCTTTACTTTAGATTGTGTGTATTATTAGATATTACTTGTTAGATATTACATCACTATTGGAGCTAGAAACACAAGCATTTCGCTACACCCACAATAACATCTGCTAAATATGTGTATGTGACCAATACAATGTGATTTGATTTGACTGTGTGCTGTACTCCATGGAGGATGGGAGATACCTTGTGACTCCAGTGAAGGTACAGCCTCTGTCCCTCAGACAGTAAACACACTGCCAGTACCTGCATGACAACAACAAAGAGATGTAGATGAACAGAGCAGCAGTAGTACAGTTGTATAGTAATGTAGTAGTACTGAAGAGAGCAGCAGCAGTACAGTGGTATAGTAATGTAGTAGTACTGAAGAGAGCAGCAACAGTACAGTGGTATAGTAATGTAGTAGTACTGAAGAGAGCAGCAGCAGTACATTGGTATAGTAATGTAGTAGTACTGAAGAGAGCAGCAGCAGTACAGTGGTATAGTAATGTAGTAGTACTGAAGAGAGCAGCAGCAGTACAGTGATATAGTAATGTAGTAGTACTGAAGAGACCAGCAACAGTAGTATAGAATTTGTATAGTGATAGTACTATAGTTCTCACCAGCAGCAGAGCAGCAGCAATAGAATAGTAATAATATTATAGTAATAATATTATAGTAATAGTATTAATAAGTATAGTATGTAGTATGTATGTATAGTAGTATTACTAGTTCTCACCAGCAGCAGAGAGATGTAGGCGATACGAGTAGCAGTAGTTGCACAGTAGTAGTAACAGTAGAAATACTATAGTAATATCAGTAGTATAAGTATAGTAGTATTTATAGTAGTAGTACTAGTTCTCACCAGCAGCAGAGAGATGTAGGTGAACAGAGCAGCAGCAACAACCAGCAGCACCAGAGACCAGGGGAACCAGAATCCCAGAGTCTCAAAGTTAAACCTGTAATACATACATATAGTACAATCTGTGCATGTGTGGTGTGTGTGTGTGTGTGTATATATGCACGTGTGGTGCGTGTGTGTCTGTGCATGCATGCTTGCGTGCATGTGTGGTGTGTGTGTCGTACACATGTGTTTGTGTGTCGTGCGTGCATGTGCGTGACCCACCAATCAAAATCATTGTAATCGTTGTGAGCCTGGCTCCAGAAGTAGAGGAACAGAGAGGAGAGGAGGAAGGTCAGGACCAGAAGGACCACGCTCCCACACTCCACCTGGAGGAGAGAGAGAAGGAAGAAGAGAGGGGGGAGAGAGAAGGGAGAGGGAATGAGAAGGGGAGAGACACGAGGGGGGGTAGAGGGAGAGTGGGGGGGTCAGAGAGAGAGAGGCAGTAAAATAAAGAGTCATTTTTCCTATAAAGGGTTAGATCAGTAACATTAACAACACACACTGCAGTATGTCAGCAGAGAGAATCAATACTCAGCACGTGCCCAGTCCACTCTGCACTATCAGCAAACTCCCCACATACTGTTTCAGATAACGTTCTAGCTTTAGTCAGTGTTTCAGATAACGTTCTAGCTTTAGTCAGTGTTTCAGATAACGTTCTAGCTTTAGTCAGGGTTTCAGATAACGTTCTAGCTTTAGTCAGTGTTTCAGATAACATTCTAGCTTTAGTCAGTGTTTCAGATAACGTTCTAGCTTTAGTCAGTGTTTCAGATAACGTTCTAGCTTTAGTCAGTGTTTCAGATAACGTTCTAGCTTTAGTCAGTGTTTCAGATAACGTTCTAGCTTTAGTCAGTGTTTCAGATAACATTCTAGCTTTAGTCAGTGTTTCAGATAACATTCTAGCTTTAGCCAGGGTTTCAGATAACGTTCTAGCTTTAGTCAGTGTTTCAGATAACGTTCTAGCTTTAGCCAGTGTTTCAGATAACGTTCTAGCTTTAGCCAGGGTTTCAGATAACGTTCTAGCTTTAGTCAGTGTTTCAGATAACGTTCTAGCTTTAGTCAGTGTTTCAGATAACGTTCTAGCTTTAGTCAGTGTTTCAGATAACGTTCTAGCTTTAGCCACGGTTTCAGATAACGTTCTAGCTTTAGTCAGTGTTTCAGATAACGTTCTAGCTTTAGTCAGTGTTTCAGATAACGTTCTAGCTTTAGTCAGTGTTTCAGATAACGTTCTAGCTTTAGTCAGTGTTTCAGATAACATTCTAGCTTTAGTCAGTGTTTCAGATAACATTCTAGCTTTAGTCAGGGTTTCAGATAACGTTCTAGCTTTAGTCAGTGTTTCAGATAACGTTCTAGCTTTAGTCAGTGTTTCAGATAACGTTCTAGCTTTAGCCAGGGTTTCAGATAACGTTCTAGCTTTAGTCAGTGTTTCAGATAACGTTCTAGCTTTAGTCAGTGTTTCAGATAACGTTCTAGCTTTAGTCAGTGTTTCAGATAACGTTCTAGCTTTAGTCAGTGTTTCAGATAACGTTCTAGCTTTAGTCAGTGTTTCAGATAACATTCTAGCTTTAGTCAGTGTTTCAGATAACATTCTAGCTTTAGTCAGTGTTTCAGATAACATTCTAGCTTTAGTCAGTGTTTCAGATAACGTTCTCGCTTTAGTCAGTGTGAGCACCTTGCTGCAGAAAAGTCTATTTGTTTTTTTACAACAACACACTCACTCATCCCACACTGTAAGCAAGGCAGTGACTCCTAGGGCTAAACACCATGAGAGATGATTGACATCAGGAAAAGAGTAGCTATCAGCTGATCAGAGCGAATTATGATATAAATACTCTAGCTAGCTAGTTAGCTAAGCAGTCAAAACAAACTTGTTTTTACTTGATTTGAGTTTATTCTGTTGCTGACATTTTCCTCTTACTAACAAGCAGTCGAATTGCCCCAATCTTTGTCTCTAACAGTATTCAAGTCTCCCCGGTCGGCGCCCACAGACAGTGGTCACTGCATGCAAGTCAGACACAAGTGCGCTCTAAGAACGGGAAGGCATTATCTGAGAACGGGAAGGGGGGTATTATCTGAGATTCAAGAGCTTATGAAATAACCTAATTTAATGTTACATTTCAAATTAAAACAACAAAAGACTCAAAATAAAATTTAAAGGTAGGCTAATTTGTCAACAACAACAAAAAAATCCACAGAGCTGCGAAGACACTTTTTCACAGAAGGGCACTGGTTGAACCCTACCTTTGCACATGCCTGAGTCTGTGTGTGTGTGCGTGCGAGCGTGCTTCTCTGTGTGTGCCTGTGTGTGTGTGTCTGTGTATAGGCTACCTTGCTGCAGCAGCACTCCCCAGGCTGAGACTTGGCCCTCTGGTAGCGTCTCCATTGACAGCCGTACAGACCAGCCAGACACGACACAAACGGCTGGTGCTCATACCTGGATAAAAACACAATAATACTATGATATAATACAATACACAAGAATATAATACAATATTAATATAATATCACCTGGGAACAACACACTAAAATACTATAACAATACTATTATACCTGTTTCTATCAATTAGAATGGAATCTTCTGCACAAGCAACACACACACACACACACACACACACAGACACTAGTAGTTTACCTCTGCAGCAGCTGCCGCCGCACCACCTTTAGCTTCCCCAGCTTTGGACTGGACACGGACCCTCACCCGCAGCCTCACCTACAGCCCCGCATCACAGAGAGAAAGGGGAAAGAGAGGATGAGAGACAGAGAGGAAGGGAAGGAGGGAGAGACAGACAGGGGACAGAAAAGACAATGGAGACTGTCTTTGGTCCCAGTAGTTTTTCGATATTGAAGGAGAGCTGTGGAAAGAAAGAAAGAAAGAAAGAAAGAAAGAAAGAAAGAAAGAAAGAAAGAAAGAAAGAAAGAAAGAAAGAAAGAAAGAAAGAAAGAAAGAGAGAGAGAGAGAGAGAGAGAGAGAGGGGAGCATAAAGCATACATCAATTTTTGGACTTTAAGATGTATGATATTTACCAATTGATTTCTTGAATAATTTCTAAATGCCTTAGGAGTTTGGTTCACTGTCGTACCCCATCACAACCAAAAATATAAGCTTAGAGAGAGTTTAGTAGATTTAAGTTTACCAACAGACCAAGATTCACCAGAGGAAATCTAGTAGATCTAGGGCTAGATTCAATCTGATCACCCCTTTTCGGCTATGCACCTTTTAAAGGCAATGTTTCCGAGTTTGCGGAGACCGCATTCACAGTACAAGTTGCATATGCTGGTTTAATTGGAAATTACCTTTAAATGTAAATCACGCTATAACGCGGATCTTCCACAGTCCGATTTGAATCTAGGCCCTACTGTATATTTAGACACATCCAAAATGGCCTCCCTTCTCAATCAACCCTGATCTGCATCCAGCTCCTTTTTAAACACTAATATATCTAGTCTACTTAAAACCAGGTCTCCTAACAACCATCTACAGCATTCTACACTGTATCCACTGACCTAACAACCATCTACAGCATTCTACACTGTATCCACTGACCTAACAACCATCTACAGCATTCTACACTGTATCCACTGACCTAACAACAATCTACAGCATTCTACACTGTATCCACTGACCTAACAACCATCTACAGCATTCTACACTGTATCCACTGACCTAACAACCATCTACATCACTCTACACTGTATCCACTGACCTAACAACCATCTACAGCATTCTACACTGTATCCACTGACCTAACAACCATCTATAGCATTCTACACTGTATCCACTGACCTAACAACCATCTACAGCATGCTACACTGTCTCTACTGACCTAACAACCATCTACAGCATTCTACACTGTATCCACTGACCTAACAACCATCTACAGCATTAGACACTGTATCCACTGACCTAACAACCATCTACAGCATTCTACACTGTATCGACTGACCTAACAACCATCTACAGCATTCTACACTGTATCCACTGACCTAACAAGCATCTACAGCATTCCACACTGTATCCACTGACCTAACAACCATCTACAGCATTCTACACTGTATCCACTGACCTAACAACCATCTACAGCATTCTACACTGTATCCACTGACCTAACAACCATCTACAGCATTCTACACTGTATCCACTGACCTAACAACCATCTACAGCATTCTACACTGTATCCACTGACCTAACAACCATCTACAGCATTCTACACTGTCTCTACTGACCTAACAACCATCTACAGCATTCTCCACTGTATCCACTGACCTAACAACCATCTACAGCATTCTACACTGTATCCACTGACCTAACAACCATCTACAGCATTCTACACTGTATCCACTGACCTAACAACCATCTACAGCATTCTACACTGTATCCACTGACCTAACAACCATCTACAGCATTCTACACTGTACCCACTGACCTAACAACCATCTACAGCACTCTACACTGTATCCACTGACCTAACAACTATCTACAGCACTCTACACTGTATCCACTGACCTAACACTTAATCTTCATGTACACTGACCTAAGACCTGTTGGTAGTTAGAGAGAGAGTGGGGGGAGGGAGGAAAGGAGGAAGGGAGAGAGGGAGTACCCATCTTCCGGTTAGAGGAGATAGGATAGAGGAGATGATTGTGGACTGCAGGAAAAGGACTAAGCACGCCCCCATTCTCATCGACGAGGCTGTAGTGGAGCAGGTGGAGAGCTTCAAGTTCCTTGGTGTCCACATCACCAGCAAACTAACATGGTCCAAGCACACCAAGACAGTCGTGAAGAGGGCACGACAAAGCCTATTCCCCCTCAGGAAACTAAAAAGATATGGCATGGGTCCTCAGATCCTCAAAAGGTTCTACAGCTGTAACACCGAGAGCATCCTGACGGGTTGCATCACTGCTTGGTACGGCAACTACTTGGCCTCCGACCACAAGGCACTACAGAGGGTAGTGCGTATGGCCTAGTACATCACCGGGGCTAAACTGCCTGCCATCCAGGACCTCTACACCAGGCGGTGTCAGAGGAAGGCCCTGAAAATTGTCAAAGACCCCAGCCATAGACTGTTCTCTCTACTACCGCATGGCAAGCGGTACCGGAGTGCCAAGTCTTTTACACTGCTGCTACTCTCTGTTTATCATATATGTATAGTCACTTTAACAATACTACCTCAATTAGCCCAACTAACCGGTGCCCCCGTACATTGGCTACCCGGACTATCTGCATTGTGTCCCGCCACCCACCGCCCACCAACCCCTCTTTTAGGCTACTGCTACTCTCTATTTATCATATATGCATAGTCACTTTAACCATATCTACATGTACATACTACCTCAATTAGCCCGACTAACCGGTGCCTGTATATAGCCTCGCTACTGTTATAGCCTCACTACTGTATATAGCCTCGCTACTGTTATATCCTCACTACTGTTATAGCCTCACTACTGTATATAGCCTCGCTACTGTTATATCCTCACTACTGTTATAGCCTCACTACTGTATATAGCCTCGCTACTGTTATATCCTCACTACTGTTTTAGCCTCACTACTGTATATAGCCTCGCCACTGTTATTGTTCACTGTCTTTTTACTGTTGTTTTTATTTCTTTACTTATCCATTGTTCACCTAATACCTATTTTTTACTTTAAAATTGCACTGTTGGTTAGGGCCTTTAAGTAAGCATTTCACTGTAAGGTTGTATTTGGGGGTAAGTGACAAATAAACTTTGATTTGATATTAAGACTAGGGAAAGAGATTAGGGTAAAAATAGGATCCGTTTTTCCAGAGCGCTGAAGGCCTACTACCTATCAGACACAAACAATCAAATAATCAGGCTACCCAAACAGGTCTCCCCCACAGAACACAAACGATCTACCTTCTTCACTCTATTTGTTTTCATTTTGGACATTTAGCGTACAGTTAGTGGATTAAAATGTAGTTGACAAAAGTTCAATCAGGAAGGCTGGTCTGAATGCTTGTTTAACTTTATCCATTTAGCATAACATAAATCACTGTTGTTTCCTATTCTACGGGCATAGTGGGAATGAATACAAACGTATCATCAGCATAGCATCTCATTTCTTCTCCTCTTTCCTACTAGCCACGTGCGGAATATCATTCACCTATTTACATTATAGCCTATAAGCACGGCACAATAATACACATTCCTCAAGCTTGCTGTTTAACCTATGGGCTCACTCTTGCAATTATCACCTTCCTCTCTCAACCAACGGGCATAAATCTTGGGATGTATTTATATGTAAATTTACCCAAGTTCTCTCACTTGCTCTTTTTCAGCACCATGCGCCTCCCCACCACCACCAGCTATAATAACCTTAAGGGCCGTAATTGGAACTCCTTTCCCCCAGCGGGGTGGTTTTGATGCCAGGAGTCCTGCATAGGGCTACCATCCATCACATCATCTGTATTTAATAAAATGTCATATTGCAGTCCGTCTTTATTGTTCATTCAGTTAAGCCTGTACTCGATTGAACTAAGGTACACACATACACAGTTGAAGTCGGAAGTTTACATACACCTTAGCCAAATACATTTAAACTCAGTTTTTCACCATTCCTGACATTTAATCCTAGTAAAAATTCCCTGTCTTAGGTCAGTTAGGATCACCACTTTATTTTAAGAATGTGAAATGTCAGAATAATAATAGAGAGAATGATTTATCTCAGCTTTTATTTCTTTCATCACATTCCCAGTGGGTCAGAAGTTTACATACACTCAATTAGTATTTGGTAGCATTGCCTTAAATTGTTTAACTTGGGTCAAACATTTCGGGTAGCCTTCCACAAGCTTCCCACAATAAGTTGGGTGAATTTTGGCCCATTCCTCCTGACAGAGCTGGTGTAACTGAGTCAGGTTTGTAGGCCTCCTTGCTCGCACACACTTTTTCAGTTCTGCCCACAAATTTTCTATAGGATTGAGGTCAGGGCATTGTGATGGCCACTCTAATACCTTGGCTTTGTTGTCCTTAAGCCATTCTGCCACAACTTTATGAAGTATGCTTGGGGTCATAATCCATTTGGAAGACCCATTTGCGACCAAGCTTTAACTTCCTGACTGATGTCTTGAGATGTTGCTTCAATATATCCACATAATATTCCTTCCTTCATCATGATGCCATCTATATTGTGAAGTGCACCGGTCCCTCCTGCAGCAAAGCAACCCCACAACATGATGCTGCCACCAAGGTTGGGATGGTGTTCTTCGGCTTGCAAGCCTCCCCCTTTTTCCTCCAAACATAACGATGGGCATTATGGCCAAACAGTTCTATTTTTGTTTCATCAGACCAGAGGACATTTCTCCAAAAAGTATGATCTTTGTCCCCATGTGCAGTTGCAAACCGTAGTCTGTCTTTTTTATGGCGGTTTTGGAGCAGTGGCTTCTTCCTTGCTGAGCGGCCTTTCAGGTTATGTCGATATAGGACTCGTTTTACTGTGGATATAGATACTTTTGTACCTGCTTCCTACAACATCTCCACAAGGTCCTTTGCTGTTGTTCTGGGATTGATTTGCACTTTTCGCACCAAAGTACATTAATCTCTAGGAGACAGAATGCGTCTCCTTCCTGAGCGGTATGACGGCTGCGTGGTCCCATGGTGTTTATAACTGCGTACTATTGTTTGTACAGATGAACGTGGTACCTTCAGGCGTTTGTAAATTGCTCCCAAGGATGAACCAGACTTGTGGAGGTCTACAATTTTTTTTCTGAGGTCTTGGCTGATTTCCTTTGATTTTCCCATGATGTCAAGCAAAGAGGCACTGAGTTTGAAGGTAGGCCTTGAAATACATCCACAGGTACACCTCCAATTGACAAATCAAATCAAATTTTATTGGTCACATACACATGGTTAGCAGATGTTACTGCGAGTGTAGCGAAATGATGTGCTTCTAGTTCCGACCATGCAGTAATATCTAACAAGTAATCTAAAAATGTCACAACAACTCCCTTATACACACAAGTGTAAAGGAATGAATAAAGGAATGAATAAGAATATGTACAAATAAATACATGGATGAGCGATGGCCGAACGGCATAGGCAAGATGCAGTAGATGGTATAGAGCACAGTATATACATATGAGATGAGTAATGTAGGGTATGTAAACATTAATGTAGTGGCATTGTTTAAAGTGACTAGTGTCGTGTCTTTGGCTATGCCGGATTAAGTGATATGACATGCTATTCTATAAAATCCTTTCTCTGTAATTAATATTACCTGATTGAGCTAATCATGTAAATGTAATTAACTAGAAAGTCAGGGCACCACGAAAGAGTGTTTCTAGAGCTGTTATCTTCCGAATAAACTCTTAAAGACCTAGTAATATTTTACATCAATAGTAGTCCATATTAATCGTCACCTTATTTCAGTCTCATCTGAAAGTTGTAAATTCTTGGTTATCTTCACGAACCCTGGCTAACAAGTTGAATCAGCAATACAAAATTGGGTTTAATTATTTATTTACTAAATACCTAACTAATCACACAGAATTACATATACACAGAATGCAAATTATGTCATACAGAAAATGTCCCTGGTGGACGGAACCTGTATGATGGCTTGTTACACAAAGAGAGGGGGTTGAGCTTGAATGAAAGAGCGGGAAGACTGAGGAACAAAGGGAGAAGCTGTGCTATCGTAAAATCAGTATCTTATGCATTCTAAATTACCACCCATTTGAAAAGGAAAATGCAATAAATATTTACTCTGAGCTGCGCTTCGGTAGGTTGGTCAACAGAGATCTTCCTGTCCTCGGAAGAATGTCTCTGGTGGTAAATTGGATACGTTGTAGTATCTTCGTTGTGTGTTAGACTGGTTACGTCGTCCGTCCTTTCCTAGCCCATGTTTACAGCTGATGTTGCTAACTCATCGGCTAGGATGTCTCACTTCTTTAGTGAATAAGAGTTCAAAGCTCATACCATTCACAACCAAAGCTCACGCTGAGGTTGGCTTAGTTCTGTAGTTGACATGTTAGTCCTTTTTAACGTATGGACCGTCGTCCTATCGTCCTCGGAACAGGTTACATTTTCGTCAAGGGCTTATATAGTGGAGGGAGAGAAGGGTGTGTTTCATAGTTTATAACCCATGTCTCTTCACAGGGGCGGGCCACTGATTGAGCAGGGCTCTATCCTTATGAAAACCCAATTCTCTCATTTGGAAGCTAAAATTACATTTAATCTTTTCACAAATAGTTTCATTTAAATTAAATTTAAATTGAACAACAATTCCATGTGAATCTGATAACTATAATGTGTAGACTTTCCCAGATACAGTTTATGTCGTCCTGTCATCAGTCATAATGTCTCAGATGACAACCGAACAGACATCATATTCATTAAGTTGCCTACGCATATTTTCAACTGGTTCTATTAACGAAATATGGTTCCTTTCCCCCCACTTGTTTGATGTTCGCAGACTCTCTATGTTTAACAAAGGCTATTCAAGAGTCCTTCAGTAGAGTCAGAGAGAGAGGGAAGGGAGAAAGGTATTTATGGGGGGGTCATAAACCTTACCCACAGGCCAACATCATGACACTAGTGATACATTTATTACATCCAATTTTTAATTATTAAAGTGGCTAGAGATTTGAGTCAGTATGTTGGCAGCAGCCACTCAATGTTAGTGATGTCTGTTTAACAGTCTGATGACCTTGAGAGAGAAGCTGTTTTTCAGTTTCTCGGTTCCAGCTTTGATGCACCTGTACTGACCTCGCCTTCTGGATGATAGCGGGGTGAACAGGCAGTGGCTCGGGTGGTTGTTGTCCTTGATGATCTTTTTCGCCTTCCTGTGACATCGGATGGTGTAGGTGTCTTGGAGGGCAGGTAGTTTGCCCCCGGTGATGTGTTTTGCAGACCTCACTACCCTCACTACCCTTGCAGTTGTGGGCGGAGCAGTTGCCGTACCAGGCGGTGATACAGCCCGACAGGATGCTCTCGATTGTGCATCTGTAAAAGTTAGTGAGTGTTTTTGGTGAAAAGCCACATTTCTTCAGCCTCCTGAGGTTGAAGAGGCGCTTGTGCGCCTTCTCGACCCCGCCCTGTTGCGCCTTCTTCACCATGCTGTCTGTGTGGGTGGACCATTTCAGTTTGTCCGTGATGTGTACGCCGAGGAACTTAAAACGTTCCACCTTCTCCACTACTGTCCCATCGATGTGGATAGGGGGGTGATCCCTCTGCTGTGTCCTGAAGTCCACAATCATCTCCTTTGTTTTGTTGACGTTGAGTGTGAGGTTGTTTTCCTGACACCACACTCCGAGGGCCCTCACCTCCTCCTTGTAGACTGTCTCGTCGTTGTTGGTAATCAAGCCTACCCCTGTAGTGTCGTCTGCAAACTTGATGATTGAGTTGGAGGCGTGCATGGCCACGCAGTCATGTGTGAACAGGGAGTACAGGAGAGGGCTGAGAACGCACCCTTGTGGGGCCCCAGTGTTGAGGATCAGCAGGGTGGAGATGTTGTTTCCTACCCTCACCACCTGGGGGCGGCCCGCCAGGACCCAGTTGCACAGAGCGGGGTCGAGACCCAGGGTCTCGAGCTTAATGACAAGTTTGGAGGGTACTATGGTGTTAAATGTTGAGCTGTAGTCGATGAACAGCATTCTTACGTAGGTATTCCTCTTGTCCAGATGGGTTAGGGCAGTGTGCAGTGTGATTGTGTCATCTGTGGACCTATTGGGGCGGTAAGCAAATTGGAGTGGGTCTAGGGTGTCAGGTAGGGTGGAGGTGATATGATCCTTGACTAGTCTCTCAAAGCACTTCATGATGACGGAAGTGAGGGTTACGGGGCAATAGTCATTTAGCTCAGTTACCTTAGCTTTCTTGGGAACAGGAACAATGGTGGCCCTCTTGAAGCATGTGGGAACAGCAGACTGGGATAGGGATTGATTGAATATGTCCGTAAATACACCAGCCAGCTGGTCTGCGCATGCTCTGAGGACGCGGCTAGGGATGCTGTCTGGACCGGCAGCCTTGCGAGGGTTAACACGTTTAAATGTTTTACTCACGTTGGCTGCAGTGAAGGAGAGTCCGCAGTCCGCTACACTGTTTGTATTCGGTCATGTTTCTGGTCGCCTTGCCCTGAATAAAAGCAGTGGTTTGTGCTTTCAGTTTTACGCGAATGCTGCCATCAATCCACGGTTTCTGGTTGGTGAAGGTTTTAATAGTCGCTGTTGGTACAACATCACCGATGCACTTGCTAATAAACTTGCTCACCGGATCAGTGTATACATTAATGTTGTTGTTCGACGCTATCCGGAACATATCCCAGTCTACGTGATTGAAGCAATCTTGAAGCGTGGAATCAGATTGGTCGGACCAGCGTTGAAACGACCTGAGCACGGGCGTTTCTTGTTTTAGTTTCTGTCTATAGGCTGGGAGCAACAAAATGGAGTCGTGGTCAGATTTGCAGAAAGGAGGGCGAGAGAGGGCTTTGTATGCGTCGCGGAAGTTAGAGTAACAATGATCCAGGGTTTTCCCAGCCCGGGTCGCGCATTCGAATATGCTGATAAAATTTAGGGAGCCTTGTTTTCAGATTAGCCTTGTTAAAATCCCCAGCTACAATGTGGTTTCCAGTTTAAATAGATTCCAATGAAGTTCTTTCAGGGCCGTCGAGGTGTCTGCTTGGGGGGGGGGGGGGGGTGATGTACACGACTGTGATTATAATTGAAGAGAATTCTCTTGGTAGATAATTCGGTCGGCATTTGATTGTAAGGAATTCTAGGACAGGTGAACAAAAAGACTTGAATTCCTGTATGTTGTTATGATCACACCACGACCCGTTAATCATAAGGCATACACCCCCGCCCTTCTTCTTACCAGAGAGATGTTTGTTTCTGTTGGCGCGATGCGTGAAGAAACCAGGTGGCTGTACCGACTCTGATAACGTATCCCGAGTGAGCCATGCTTCCGTGAAACAGAGAATGTTACAATCTCTTATGTCTCTCTGGAAGACAACCCTTGCTCGGATTTCATCTACCTTGTTGTCAAGAGACTGGACGTTGGCTACTAGTATACTCGGGAGCGGTGGGCGATGTGCCCGTCTACGGAGCCTGACCAGAAGACCGCTCCGTCTGCCCCTTCTGCGGCGCCGTTGCTTTGGGTCGCCTGCTGGGATCCGATCCATTGTCCTGGGTGGTGGACCAAACAGAGGATCCGCTTCGGGAAAGTCGTATTCCTGGTCGTAATGTTGGTGAGTTGACGTTACTCTTATATCCAATAGTTCCGCCCGGCTGTATGTAATGAGACTTAAGATTTCCTGTGGTAACAGTGTAACAAATAATACATAAAAAAACTAAATACTGCATAGTTTTCTAAGAACGCGAAGCGAGGCCATCTCTGTCGGCGCCGGAAGTATGACGATGTCAAACATCAAATGATGTCAATTAGCCTATCAGAAGCTTCTAAAGCCATGACATCATTTTCTGGAATTTTCCAAGCTGTTTAAAGGCATAGTCAACTTAGCATATGTAAACCTCTGACCCACTGGAATTGTGATACAGTGAATTATAAGTGAAATAATCTGACTGTAAACAATTGTTGGAAAAATGACTTGTGTCATGCGCAAAGTAGATGTCCTAACCGACTTGCCAAAACTATAGTTTGTTAACAAGACATTTGTGGAGTGGTTGAAAAACGAGTTTTAATGACTCCAACATAAGTGTATGTAAACTTCCGACTTCAACTGTATGTAGGATTAAATAAGCCTACCTCATCTGTCCTGTAACACTAACCCATGACAAATAATCTGAACCACCATTAAACCAGGTTAATCCCATACACTGATCATATCTCTTTCACAAGACAGACCAACTCCAGTGAACTGGCACATAACAGTCGTGTTATGGTGGTGGTGCCATACCAGGTCGATGGAGTAATGCTCTCTATGGTAAAAGAGATTTGATGTCAAATCTGAAGGAGTGAAAGAGACACTGACTAAACTGATCTGAGGTCCAGGTAAAGATTAGATAGATTAGATTGAGGTTTATTGTCCTACAAGAGGAAATTCTTACAGCTCACACATTACATACACAAACCACATAGAAACACAGCAGGAAACAAACAGTAGCAAACAGTCAGACATACTGTAAATGGTAGGATGGGCTGGTGTTTTACCAGCAGCTATAGGATGTAGGGTCAATAAAACCCTAAGAGAACTGGACCAATAAACCACAGAGGACAGAGAGAGCTAGAAAAGCGATATAGAGCGATATGAAGAAAGATGTGATGTTTTGCTCATCGTCTGCATGGATACTGTGGATTTTTCTGTTTGTATTAATGTATCATATCATCATCAATTATGCTAGTTGACTAGTAGAAGTAGAATGAGTCTGTATGCTGTAGCGCAGCCTAAACCATAGAATTAGACTGAGTGGAATGGACAAGGAACCCCTGACCTTGTCAATGACTGGTAAACTCATCGGTACACTCACAATGGCTGACATTGAAAGGGGATTCCCGTTACACTCATTGTTATTATTACATGGCCTAATATACACGATCTGGTATCTGCCCTGTACCATAGGCTTAACAATGACCATAGGCCAGGGCTACAGACAGTGTAACAGTGACTCTCTGTTGTCTCTGTTGTTCATTCATTCCCTCCCAGCATCACCACATCATCATCCCCAGCTATACCCCAGCTATACACCAGCACCAATAGGCTTCCCATCCAAGCTATACACCAGCACCAATAGGCTTCCCATCCAAGATATACCCCAGCACCAATAGGCTTCCCATCCAAGCTATACACCAGAACCAATAGGCTTCCCATCCAAGCTACACCCCAGCACTATAGGCTTCCCATCCAAGCTATACCCCAGCACCAATAGGCTTCCCATCCAAGCCATACCCCAGCACCAATAGGCTTCCCATCCAAGCTATACCCCAGCACCAATAGGCTTCCCATCCCCAGCTATAAACCGGCACCAATAGGCTTCACATCCAAGCTATACACCAGCACCAATAGGCTTCCCATCCAAGCTATACAACAGCACCAATAGGCTTCCCATCCAAGCCACCCCCCAGCACTATAGGCTTCCCATCCCCAGCTATACCCCAGCACCAATAGGCTTCCCATCCAAGCTATACAACAGCACCAATAGGCTTCCCATCAAAGCCACCCCCCAGCACTATAGGCTTCCCATCCCCAGCTATACCCCAGCACCAATAGGCTTCCCATCCCCAGCTATACCCCAGCACCAATAGGCTTCCCATCCAAGATATACCCCAGCACCAATAGGCTTCCCATCCAAGCTATATCCCAGCACCAATAGGCTTCCCACCCCAGCACCAATAGGCTTCCCATCCAAGCTATACACCAGCACCAATAGGCTTCCCATCCAAGCTACACCCCAGCACCAATAGGCTTCCCATCCAAGCTATACACCAGCACCAATAGGCTTCCCATCCAAGCTATACACCAGCACCAATAGGCTTCCCATCCAAGCTATACACCAGCACCAATAGGCTTCCCATCCCCAGCTATACATCAGCACCAATAGGCTTCCCATCCAAGCTATACACCAGCACCAATAGGCTTCCCATCCAAGCTATACACCAGCACCAATAGGCTTCCCATCCAAGCTATACACCAGCACCAATAAAAAATGATCATACCAATACACCAGCACCCATCCAAAAAGCAGTTGACCTAGCCCAGCACCAATGCAATACTTAACCTAAAACAGCAACCAGGCTATTCATGGACAGAAGAAGGGATGAGGGAGAGCGAGAGAGATGTGTAGGATATGCTGTGTACCCTCATATTCCTGGACTGTCACATACACAACAGAATAAAAACAGGCCGGACCTCGAAAGAAACAGATAGATCTTGTCAGTCTAGAAATCTACCCGTGGCCAACAGAACCGCCTGGTCATTCCCTCCGTGTGTCCGTTTCCCCGGAGATAATGACTACTCCACACAGCAGCAGCCAGCAGACGCAATCTATCAATCTTCATTCAGTCAACTGTTATGATCAGTGTTCACTGGTCAATCTACCGCCTACTAATGAATACTAACGAATAGTCTGTCATCGTTTTATTTATCTATTTGTAGAATAGCCCAGTAAACTACTATTTTTTCGTGACGGTAGGTTGTCCATAGCACAAGAGAGGATGATCCGCCTTTATATGCACGGGACTAGTTAACCAATAATAAAACAAGAAAATACACAACGGTTGATTCATATTACCACCGTTTACTGGGCTAAGATCTATTTCAGACTTACCGGACGGTGATTATAAAAGCTAGTCGGCCGTTATTAGTCTCTCTGTGTTTATCCGTTGAAAAAAAGCAGGCTATCTGTGTTGCCGCAGCCTCCTGCAGTCTGGTGGTGGTATAATTAGAGCCGCGTTTGTCTCGAGCCAGAGAAAGTACGGCAGCACACGCCGTAGAGAGAGACGGCCACTCCCACCTGTTGCTAACAGTACATGCATCTATAATTACAGTAAGGAATTATGATACAAATAAGCTGAAACTATTACGCTCGTTCTTTGGCAGGAAATGAAAAGGTTGTTGTTTGAAGCTCAGACTAGAGTGCTGCTACATAACCGATTTAACCACACCGACTGAGATTTTAAAAATTGTTATAGTCGAATTGATCACTATTTAGTAGCCTAGGCCTAATCTTTGGCAGTGAAGCTCTTTGTAATCTGTAACACATGTATGTAATGACAATAGTACATTACCAAGCACAGAATGGACTTTGACAACCCTCAGCTAGTAAAAGCTCTTACTGAAACCTCTAGATGGCCAAAGAGCATTATTACATGAAAGAGAGCAGACACACCCACATACATTATTACATGAAGGAGAGCAGACACACCCACATACATTATTACATGAAGGAGAGCAGACACACCCACATACCTTATTACATGAAGGAGAGCAGACACACCCACATACATTATTACATGAAGGAGAGCAGACACACCCACATACATTATTACATGAAGGAGAGCAGACACACCCACATACATTATTACATGAAGGAGAGCAGACACACCCACGTACATTATTACATGAAGGAGAGCAGACACCCACATACATTATTACATGAAGGAGAGCAGACACACCCACATACATTATTACATGGAGGAGAGCAGACACACCCACATACATTATTACATGGAGGAGAGCAGACACACCCACATACAATATTACATGGAGGAGAGCAGACACACCCACATACATTATTACATGAAGGAGAGCAGACACACCATCCCCTTGAGCAGAGCCAAACTCTGAGTCTGTGTCTTGATCACTCCCTCCTCCCGTCTCCTCCTTTGTTTTCTCTCCTCTGCTCCTGTGGTTGTTTGCCCATGTCACTGATGATGTCACACTCTGGCATTCCTCCACATCTCTTCTCTCTCATGCCGATTCAGCAAGAATGAGCATCATCATTCTACCAGCCCATGATGGGGAAGAACGTACAAGGGAGAGAGGGGGAGAGAATAGACAGAGGGAAAAACTCAAATGCATACTCCTGATGTCCTCTCTCCTTGCCTCCTTCTCAAAACCCATTGGAGGAGGCCAGAGGGGCGGGACCACTGGCTTTCTCGTCCAATGGGTTTTGAGTAGGAGGCAAGGAGAGAGGATGCAAGGAGTATTCAATTGAGATTCTCCCAGAGATGGAGAGAGACAGAAGGAGAGCTAGACAGAGACAGACAGAGACAGATAAATGGAGGCAGAGAGAGAGAGAGAGAAAAAAAGGGTTGGAAATAAAGCGCTGGTGGGTAGCGACAGACGCACACATACCCTTTGTCTAGCCTGGCAGATTAAGACTGTGGCAACAGTAATTACCAGTTTAATCAGTGACTTGAGTCTAATTTCCCATTCAGATGAGAACCCTCTCAGAGGAGCTGACACACTTAAAATTACAATAACACTTTATATAAACAGACCTAACCAGGGGTAAACGCAACAGCCCGAAACGGATTTACAGACAGCCAGACTCTATCCACCATACAGCGTTTTCATCACTTTATTTGTCTCATTCAAAATAATCTAATAATTTGATAAACATAATTATGGCTCCAATACACAGGAAGAGAAGACTTCAATAACTATCCCCACCCTATTCTGAACCAGTCCCAAACCAGTCTAAACCAGTTTGAGCAAGTTCAATCCAGTCTATCCCAGTTCTAAACCTGTCTAACCTCAGGTGGGCTACAGTAGTCTGGGGAACTGACAAGATTTGAAGGTTGTGTAGTCTCTTCTCACAGCCGCAGGAGCGTGCAGAGCACTCCGAGTCTGGTGAGAGAGACTAGATGTTGTCCAACTGTCTGCTGGAACTCTTCCACCTGTGAGACAGTTTAAGGCCAAAGGCAGTTTCAACACTACATTTTAAAAACAGAACTAAGCCAAACCTGATAAAAAGTATACTTGTTATTGGTACCTTGGTATTCTTCAGCGCCATCTGCATAAAGAAAACACGTTGCTAAACAAAGAATGCAGACAATATTCTTCTGGTTGTTTTAGGCTGGGGGTTTTTTAGAGCAGTTTTTTCACATGTAATGTACATTCTATCTTCAGAGGGTTGGGACTAGGATCAGTCCAACATTGTACCGCAACGACTGTACTGAAAAATAGGATTTAGATATGTTCTTCTATACTGTATCGTACACAGGCATCCTTCATGTACCATCATCATCACTATTGTATTATGATTTTAGACATTCCATAAAAAAGGTTTGTCATGCGTGTCATCTCACTCAGACAGACAGAGAAAGACAAGTAGAGATAAGGAGATAGAATTCCAACGTTTGATCAGACTGAAAGACTGTCCCAAATGGCACCCTATTTTTTGACAAAAGTAGTGCACTATGTAGGGAATAGGGTGGCGTTTGGGACTGAGTTAATATCAACAGTACCACTATGTGTCTCTTCATTACACTTTTCAACCAAACCCTTCTCCCCAAAACAAAACACCTAAGAAAAGATCAAACTAAAATGCACTTTTTCAACACATGAAAATAACAGTCAGACATAAACAAACAAACAGTTCAAAGGTCAGATATGATCCAGTCCACAGCCACTGTCCTGCTGAAACTACAACTCCCATGAGGCTTTGGGCCTGGATCTCTCCTCCAATCCGATCAGTGTATTTGTACCAGCGATGACATCAGTAAGAGCGTCCTACCACAGTCACCATGACAGGTCAGGGGGTTGAGGGGGATGGGACCCCCTGAAACACCCCGTCTGGGTCTTGTTTGCCCCAGTAGGGGAGAGCGACAGAGAGAGAGAGAATGAAGGGGTGATCTGTGGGGCTAGCAGCTAGCAGGTTAGCGGTTAGCCTTAGCTGCTTCTTTGGCTGCCTGGATGAGAGGAGTCAGACTGGATAAAGGCTTGGCCACCTTCAGGAACTGGTGCTGTGGAGAGGAAGAGAAGAGGAGAGATGGATTTAGTTTTATAACTGGTAAAACTAGTGATGTGGTTTGATGCTCAAACCAACCTTATTCACCACAGGCATACTTCCCCTATCCAACCTCCCGCTCTTCCTCCCTCTCTACCTGTAGTAGGTCATTAGCGCTCCCTCTCTTCTCCACATCCATCTCCAGGCAGCAGTTGAGGAAGTCTCTGAAGACTGAGGACAGTTTCTCTGGGTTCTGAAGTTCTGGAGTCCCGTTGGTCGCAATCAGATACAACGCCTAGGAAATAGGACAGGACAGACAGGGGCCGTTATACACACACACACACACACACACACACACACACACACACACACACACACACACACACACACACACACACACACACACACACACACACCGACAGACAGGCACCACACTCTCTCTCTTACCCTGAGTGGGTTCTCATTGAGGTAAGGGGGTTCTCCCTCCACCATCTCTATAGCCATGATGCCTAGAGACCAGATGTCAACTTTAGGACCGTAAGCCTTCCTGGTCACCACCTCTGGAGCCATCCAATAGGGAGTCCCCACCATGGTGCTCCTCTTACTCTGCTCTGGAGTGATCTGGGCACAGAACCCAAAGTCAGCTAGAGAGGAGAGAGAGAACACACGTTAGAATAGGACATAGTACTCTAATGCACTGTATAAGGCTACGGTGGTAGTACCGCATTAGAACACAGGCTATGAGCTCCCACTGCTGGTCAAATGGAGACACTGCACATTAATGCCCATGTCCAACCCCAAGTGTGTGTGTGTGTGTGTGTGTGTGTGTGTGTGTGTTACTTACTGAGTTTCACTGATCCGTCCATTCCCAGAAGGATGTTGTCACTCTTGATGTCACGATGAATCACCTGGTTAGAATGGAGGAACTCCAAGGCCTGCAGACACTGGAGAAAGAGAGAGTTGTACAAAAGTGCTGAAGGCATCACTTTCTGAATTAGCAAGCAGGCCAACAAGCCAGGTACGCACACACACGCAGCAGCACTGACCTCCCGACACACAGCAGCGATCTGAGCCTCGTCCATGCAGGTTTCCGTGACAACGTCAGTCAGAGAACCTCCAGCCAGATACTCCATCACCACCCACAACTCCTCCCCCACCAGGTAACTACAGAAACACAACAACCACGGGCACGTTACCATGGTAACACCAAATATCACCACTGTACCAGTTCCTCAATGGTAAGGGGAAGATATGAGAGGGTGTGAGGGAGTTAGGGTGTGTGATGAAGAAGACGAAAGACAAAATGAAGATGTATAGTTCTCACAACTAATGTGTGTGTGTGTTTACATTTGAAAGTGTGTTTGTGTTTACATGTCAATGTGTGCGTTCATGAGTGTGTGTTTGTATGCGCGTGTCTCACCTGTCAAGTAAACGATGTTGGGGTGTGTGTGTGTGTGTGTGTGTGTGTGTCTCACCTGTCCAGGTAGTTGACTATGTTGGGGTTCTTGTTTTCCCTCATGACCAGGATCTCGTTGATGATGAGCTCCTTCTTGGGCTGCTGCTGCAGGTTCATCTGTTTAATGGCCACCTCCTGGCCTGTAGCGATGTCTATGGCTGTATATACCGTACCTGAAGCACTGGAGGACGGAGGAAACAGAGGAGGGGAGAAAGATACTTTTTTCATTTTAAAGTGGAGAAGTGTGTGTGTGTGTGTGTGTGTGTGTGTGTGTGTGTAGTGTAGACTCACCCCTGTCCGATCTTCTCGAAGCGCGTGTATTTCTTCTTGGGGTCTCCCACACTGACTATACTCCCTGAGAGAAGGGAGGAAGGGAGAGAGAAGTGAGGTTAATAAATGAAACACACAGAGAGAGAGAGAGAGAGAGAGAGAGAGAGAGAGAGACAGAGAGAGAGAGATACAGAGCGAGAGAGAGACAGAGAGAGACAGAGAGAGACAGAGAAAGACAGAGAGAGCGAGAGAGAGACAGAGAGAGAGAGACAGAGACAGAGAGAGACAGAGAGAGAGAGAGACAGAGAGAGAGAGAGAGAGAGAGAGAGAGAGAGAGAGAGAGTAACAGAGGAGAGATGGAGAGGGAGAAGTAGGACCATTACAGTACAGAGACTCTCAGAGACTTCACTTTAAAACCACGGCTGTCAGGGTCAGGTCAAAGACATGCTGGTCAGACTCAGACAGACGGGGTGAGAGAGAGAGGGAGACAGAGGAGAGAGTAACAGACAGAATATCTTGTTGAGTCCACAGGAGGAGGGGAGACTGTCAGACGCTCAATTTCACAGAATCACTCGGTAACTCCAGGAGATTGGATGGTAGAGAGAAAAGAGGACCAATCAAATGCCAGGGTTGGACAGGAGGGCGGGAAGATATGTCTGAGTGACAGTATTGTTTCTTACCAGTAGAGGGAGACCTGAGTACATCTGAGGCATGGAGCATCACAGGATGATATAGTTGAACTAGTTATACATGCACACGCACGCGCACACACACACGCACGCACGCACGCACGCACGCACGCACGCACGCACGCACGTACAACTCCCCCAATGGATTAGGGAGTTTTTCCTTGCCACCGTGTTTCTACATCTGCATTGCTTGCTGTTTGGGGTTTTAGGCTGGGTTTCTGTACAACACTTTGTGACATCGGCTGATGTAAAAAGGGCTTTATAAATACATTTGATTGATAGAAATTTGATTGATTACAGAGGATACACACCATTCATCAATACAGAGTACCTTAGTGCACAATGACAGGAGATGGTACCTGGGATCAGAAACCTGCAGCCGGCTCAGTTACTTCTATTGCGACTTTCAGAATCCCTGTGTGTGTGTGTTACTTACGCAGTTTCTCCAGTATCTCTTCATCAGACATCTTCTTCTTGCGTGTTTTGTCTGCGGGGCGTGGCAGTGATGGACCAGGGGAGGGGCTAGTGGGGGGCGTGATGGCGGAGGTGGCACCCTCCGGAGGTGGGGGGGAGATAGGCGACGTGGCAACGTCTCTGGTGGGAGGGGCTGGGAGGGGATCTATCACAGAACGAGTGTATATCTGAGGAGAAAGAGGGGGAGGGGGAGGGAGAGAGAGAGAGAGGGAGAGAGCGAAAGAGAGAGGGGGAAAGAGAAGGGAGAGATAAGGACTGTTAGCCTTCTGAGCTATAGCTTATGCAATTGGTGGTCTACCAAACCACATGTTACAGTTACTGTTCCTGATGTTACTGTGTCTGTGTCCCAGTCAGGTGCACTGAGCTGCTAAATCACCGTGGCCACAGTGGTGCCATGGCAGTATCCCTGTCTGAGACACCACTTCAGTTTGGACCGAAAAGACCGCTCAGCCAATCAGAGAACAGACTTCTCTAGGGGATTTCTCTGGCCGCCCATGATCGTCACACACACACACACAATGCTGAGTCTGTTGGCGAGGACCAGCACGAGGAGAGTGTTACTTTATTTACCCTGTCTGGAGCCAGGGGGCTGAGTGTGTGTGTGTGTGTGTGTGTGTGTGTGTGTGTGTGTGTGTGTGGCGCATGTCTTACTGATTTAGTGTGTTCTGGTCGGGGAGCGACAACAGGAGGGGGCGTGGCCTCATCTTCATCCTCGTCCTCGGATACGGTTGCTATGGCGGGCGTCTCTGACACAGCCTTGGAGCTCTGAGGAGGACGTGACATCACTTTCAGTTAGTTTGCTTTCTTTTCCTATTATTAATAATCCCTCTCCTTCTCCCCCTTTCTTCTCCCTAACTTTCTCCCTCCCCTTCTCCCTCTCTCCTCCTGACTGACTGTGACAGCAGGACAGCCAGACAGATAGAGAGCGTGAATGAAAGGAGTAAAATATGCTGACTCACAGACAGTGCAGAAACAGGGAGAGAAGGAGAAGTAAAGAGAGAGGGAGAGAGAAATAGAGCCAGGGAAGAGTCTGTCAATCGTCACACCTCTCCTCTCCATTTCATCCTCTGCTTTCTCTTCCACCATCTCATATCCTCTCATTCTCTCTGTTTATCCCCTGTTTTTCTCTATCTCTATGCCCTAAACACACATTGATAGTTGAGTAAACAAAGATGTACGTCTCAAAATGCACCCTATTCCCTATATAGTGCACTACTTTTGACCGTGGCTCATAGGGCTCTCTGGTCAGAATTGTGGCTATGGGCCCCGATCAAAAGTTGTGCACTATATATGGAAAAGGGTACCATTTGGGACTAAAGCAGAGATGTGTCAGGAGACTTACAGAAGTGTTGGAACAGCTGTAGTTGTCTGAACTCTTGTCTGTGGAGGAGAAGGAAAACAGGAAGGAGAAGAAAGACAATATGAAGAGATCAAATTCTGATAGTGAGTTGTGAATGTGTGTGTGTTTACATGTGAATGTGTGTGCATTTGTGTTTATGTGTGTATGTATACGTGCTAGTGTGTGTGAGCATGCGTGTCTGTGTGTGTGTACCTGTAAAGCTCATGTATTTCTGGCTGTTGTTGGTCTCCTTGGAGTCGTAGAACTTGAGAACGTCAAGGACAGCCTGAGGATTCTTCTTCTGTTCCAGCTTAGTGATGTTAGAGGTCTGGAGCAACCGAGCCCATTGCTCCGGCATGCCCTACACACACACACACACAGTAACAAGAGAGAGATGTCTGCAGTGGTCAGAGAACTGGGTCATATCTCCATCCTACAGTATCATCCCCCTCTCTGCCTTGCTCTTTCCTCCTCTGCCTTGCTCTCCCTCTACTCACTTGCTCCATTCCCCCTATTACAGACAGACAGGGAGGGAGAAATAGGCATTGAGGGAGAAATAAGCATTGAGGGAGAAGGAGGGATTGAGGGAGAAAGAGGCATTGAGGGAGAAAGAGGGATTGAGGGAGAAAGAGGCATTGAGGGAGAAAGAGGCATTGAGGGAGAAAGAGGCATTGAGGGAGAAAGAGGCATTGAGGGAGAAGGAGGCATTGAGGGAGAAAGAGGCATTGAGGGAGAAGGAGGCATTGAGGGAGAAGGAGGCATTGAGGGAGAAAGAGGGATTGAGGGAGAAAGAGGCATTGAGGGAGAAAGAGGCATTGAGGGAGAAAGAGGCATTGAGGGAGAAAGAGGCATTGAGGGAGAAAGAGGCATTGAGGGAGAAGGAGGCATTGAGGGAGAAAGAGGCATTGAGGGAGAAAGAGGCATTGAGGGAGAGAGAGGGATTGAGAGAGAAGGAGGCATTGAGGGAGAAAGAGGCATTGAGGGAGAAAGAGGGATTGAGGGAGAAAGAGGCATTGAGGGAAAAAGAGGCATTGAGGGAGAAAGAGGCATTGAGGGAGAAAGAGGCATTGAGGGAGAAAGAGGCATTGAGGGAGAAAGAGGGATTGAGAGAGGATGCGTCTGAAATGGCTCCATATTCCCTATACAGAGCACACATATTGACAAGGGCCCATAGGACTCTAGTCAAAAGTAGTGCACTATATAGGTATTAGAGCGCCATTTGGGATGCAGCCAGAGAGAGATTAGGAGTAAGTGGAGGTATTGTGCTGTATCTAGTTAGCCTGTTTTCTTCAGTCCAAATCTAAAGTCATTCCTGCTCTAACTCAGTTACCAGCCTACTGTCCAGAAAACAGATCCTCCTACTCAGGCCTTGGTTGATCAGCTGAATCATAGTTACACACCCTACTAGATACAGACCATAGATCTAGAGAAAATAGACCCTTCCAGATACAGACCCTAGATCTAGAGCATATGGCCCCTTCCAGATACAGACCCTAGATCTAGAGTACATAGACAGACCCTAGTAGAGCATAGATGTAGAGCACATAGACAAACTCACTGTGAACTCTCCAGTGACCGCATCGAAGCCCACGTGGATGGTGTGTTCAAAATCAGAAGGCAGAGAGATCTCCGGACGCTCCTTCTTCTTGTTGGCTGAGAGAGAGAAGGGGGTGAGAGAGAGGAGAGAGAAAGAGATAACATGAGGAGAGAAAGAGAGAGAGGGAGCATATTGATAGAGGCAGCAGCAGAGTCTCTTGAGAGACCATCCCCCCTGAGGCTCATGGGAAGACTAACCATGCAAGCTACCGCAAGGGATCCTGGGGGATTTGGATGTCTGTCATATTCCCCCCGGTTACCTCCCTTGGTTATACAGTTGCACACGCATGCACAGTTGAACACATAGTCGCATGTTCACGTGTCACACACACAACTCACTCTTGTCTCCTCCTCCTGTCAGGATGGACATGATGGAGCGATCTTTCTTCTTCCTGTCCTCTGGGTTGGGGGGAAGGGGCTTGGAGCCATGGGGGGCAGGATCTTTGCTACAGGAGCCAATCAGAGTGCTGGTGTTCCTCATGGGCGGGGCTGGGGGCTTGTCCTCGACATCCCCATTGTCAGACATCTTCACCAATCACACGCCGGCTGCTGCTGGAACAACCAATAAACATGAGGTCACAGAACATTACCAGGCTATCAACTAACATGACGTTAGTCCATTAGCCAATCAACTGACAGAACATTTATCCTATCAGCTAACAGGACAACACCAGTCCACTTACCTGTCAGCTGACAGAATATTAGTACTCTAGCCAATTTGCTGACAGACATTATTCCACTAGCCCATCAGCTGAGAGAGCATTAATCGACTAGCCTATCAGCTAATGAGAGAGCATTAATAGACTAGCCTATCAGCTAACAGGACACAGCTAGGAGGACTACCAGTCTATAGTTGACTAGCTGGCACTCTGTTTCTTCTGCAAACACACAAATAATTTACAGGCCAGTTTCCCGGATACGGAGTGTGTGTGTCTACACGCTGCAAACACCAACCACTGAGTCACAATCCAGGAAGAGAAAGACACACACACACACACATTAGCCTGCTGCCTCTACTCACACACTTATTCTCAGAGCCATTGGACTGAGAGAAAGGAACAAGCTCATAACTAGTTGTACCACAAAAATCTAAACGGCACACACACACAGATTCTCACACACACTGACAAACACACACGGAGTCATTCACACAGGGGATGTAAGCTAACCTGCTATAGTGAATGCTCTGGTGGACAGTCTACCAACAGGAACAACTATCTGGGTCAGACACACACACAGTTCTACAGAGTTCATGTCCTGAGAAGAGCTGAACAAGAAAAACGTCGAAAAAGGACTAATTCAAAGTAGAAAGTTGGAGCACTAAACAAAAAAAGCAGAGATTGATTTATTTTAGCTCACTTTAATCCACTGTATAGGAGGCAAACAGAGTTCATGTCATCTCAATGCCGGAATGAATCATAAAGTCCACAGGGTAAAAAATGGTACATTTACATCAACTGATGACTAAACATCTGACGCACTGACCTCATCATATCTCAGGGTTAGTGTCACAGCTTGAAATGTCTCCCTTCATGTCGCTGAATTGCTAGCTTTTCGGTGGTGTAGCTGCCTAAGCCGTTGTCAAGCGCGCGGTCTCTCGTTTGCGAACCACTTGTAGGAGCCAAGTAAGGAGACTGGGCCTGCCTACAAGCATTTCGCTACATCTGCTAAATACAGTTGAAGTCGGAATGTTTACATACACTTAGGTTGGAGTCATTAAAACTCGTTTTTCAACCACTCCACAAATGTCTTGTTAACAAACGATAGTTTTGGCAAGTCGGTTAGGACATCTACTTTGTTCATGACACATGTAACTTTTCCATCAATTGTTTACAGACAGATTATTTCACTTATAATTCACTGGATCACGATTCCAGTGGGCCAGAAGTTTACATACACTGAGTTGACTGTGCCTTTAAACAGCTTGGAAAATTCCATAAAATGATGTTATGGCTTAAGAAGCTTCTGATAGGCTAATTGACATCATTTGAGTCAAATGGAGCTGTACCAGTGGATGTATTTCAAGGCCTACCTTCAAACTCAGTGCCTCTTTGCTTGACATCATGGAAAAAACTAAAGAAATCAGCCAAGACCGCAGAAATAAATATTGTAGACCTCCACAAGTCTGGTTCATCCTTGGGAGCAATTTCCAAATGCCTGAAGGTACCATGTTCATCTGTACAAACAATAGTATGCAAGTATAAACACCATGGGACCACGCAGCCGTCATACCGCTCAGGAAGGAGACACGTTCTGTCTCCTATACATTAATGTACTTTGGTGCGAAAAGTGCAAATCAGTCCCAGAACAACAAAGTCGACCGATTAATCGGAATGGCCGATTAATTAGGGCCGATTTCAAGTTTTCATAACAATCAGAAATCGGTATTTTTGGACGCCGACTTGGCGGTTTTTTAAAATTAATTAATTAATTAACACCTTTATTTAACTAGGCAAGTCAGTTAAGAACACATTCTTATTTTCAATGACGGCCTAGGCAGTTTGGGCTGCCTGGCTCGTTCCGAACTGTGAAGATTATTTCTTCCTAACAAAGACAGCCGACTTCGCCAAACGGGGGATGATTTAACAAAAGCGCATTTGCGAAAAAAGCACAATCGTTGCACGACTGTACCTAACCATAAACATCAATGCCTTTCTTAAAATCAATACACAGAAGTATATATTTTTAAACCTGAATATTTAGCTACACGAAATCCAGGATAGCAGGCAATATTAACCAGGTGAAATTGTGTCACTTCTCTTGCGTTCATTGCACGCAGAGTCAGGGTATATGCAACAGTTTCGCCCGCCTGGCTCGTTGCGAACTAATTTGCCAGAATTTTACGTAATAATGACATACCATTGAAGGTTGTGCAATGTAACAGCAATATTTAGACTTAGGGACGCCACCCGTTAGATAAAATACGCAACAGTTCCGTATTTCACTGAAAGGAAAATCGTTTTGTTTTCGAGATGATAGTTTCCGGATTCAACCATATTAATGACCTAAGGCTCGTATTTCTGTGTGTTTATTATATTATCATTAAGTCTATGATTTGATAGAGCAGTCTGACCAGCAGGTTCGTAAACATTCATTCAAACAGCACTTTCGTGCATTTTGCCAGCAGCTCTTCGCTGTGCTTCAAGCATTGCGCTGTTTATGACTTCAAGCCTATTAACTCCCAAGATTAGGCTGGTGTAACCGATGTGAAATGGCTAGCTAGTTAGCGGGGTGCGCGCTAATAGCGTTTCAAACGTCACTCGCTCTGAGACTTGGAGTATTTGTTTCCCTTGCTCTGCATGGGTAACGCTGCTTCGAGGGTGGCTGTTGTCGATGTGTTCCTGGTTCGAGCCCAGGTAGGAGTGAGGAGAGGGACGGAAGCTTTACTGTTACACTGGCAATACTAAAGTGCCTATAAGAACATCCAATAGTCAAAGGTATATGAAATACAAATCGTATAGAGAGAAATAGTCCTATAATTCCTATAATAACTACAACCTAAAACTTCTTACCTGGGAATATTGAAGACTCATGTTAAAAGGAACCACCAGCTTTCATATGTTCTCATGTTCTGAGCAAGGAACTTAAACGTTAGCTTTCTTACATGGCACATATTGCACTTTTACTTTCTTCTCCAACACTTTGTTTTTGCATTATTTAAACCAAATTGAACATGTTTCATTATTTATTTGAGGCTATATTGATTTTATTGATGTATTATATTAAGTTAAAACAAGTGTTCATTCAGTATTGTTGTAATTGTCATTATTACAAAAATAAAAAATTATCGGCAGCGGCTTTTTTTGGTCCTCCAATAATCGATATCGGTGTTGAAAAATCATAATCGGTCGACCTCTAGAGGAAACAGGTACAAAAGTATCTATATCCACAGTAAAACAAGTCCTATATCGACATAACCTGAAAGGCCACTCAGCAAGGAAGAAGCCATTGCTCCAAAACAGGCATAAAAAGCCAGACTACGGTTTGCAACTGCATATGGGGACAAAGATCATACTATTTGGAGAAATGTCCTCTGGTCTGATGAAACAAAAATAGAACTGTTTGGCCATAATGCCCATCGTTATGTTTGGAGGAAAAAGGGGGAGGCTTGCAAGCCGAAGAACACCATCCCAACCGTGAAGCACGGGGGTGGCAGCATCATGTTGTGGGGGTGCTTTGCTGCAGGAGGGACTGGTGCACTCCACAAAATAGATGGCTTCATGAGGAATGAAAATTGGATATATTGAAGCAACATCTCAAGACATCAGTCAGGAAGTTAAAGCTTGGTCGCAAATGGGTCTTCCAAATGGATAATGACCCCAAGCATACTTCCAAAGTTGTGGCAAAATGGCTTAAGGACAACAAAGTCAAGGTATTGGAGTGGCCATCACAAAGCCCTGACCTCAATCCTATAGAGAATTTGTGGACAGAACTGATAAAGCATGTGCGAGCAAGGAGGCCTACAAACCTTACTCCGTTACACCAGCTCTGTCAGGAGGAATGGGCCAAAATTCACCCAACTTATTGTGGAAGCTTGTGGAAGGCTATCCGAAATGTTTGACCCAAGTTAAACAATTTAAGGCAATGCTACCAAATACTAATTGAGTGTATGTAAACTTCTGACCCACTGGGAATGTGATGAAAGAAATAAAAGCTGAAATAAATCATTCTCTCTACTATTATTCTGACATGTCACATTCTTAAAATAAAGTACTGATCGTAACTGACCTAAGACAGGGAATTTTTACTAGGATTAAATGTCAGGAATTGTGAAAAACTGAGTTTAAATGTATTTGGCTAAGGTGTGTGTAAACTTCCAACTTCAACTGTATGTGTATGTGACCAATCAAATTTGATTTTGACAGTGAAGGAAGCTAGTGGGGCGGCAGGTAGCCTAGTGGTTAAAGCGTTGGGCCAGTAACCCGAAAGTTTGCTGGTTCGAATCCCCGAGCTGACAGTGTAAAAATATGACGTTCTTCCCTGAACAAGGCAGTTAACCCACTGATCCCCGGTAGGCTGTCATTGTGATTAAGAATTTGTTCTTAACTGACTTGCCTAATTAAATAAAGGTTAAATAAAAATAAATAGTGTACTTCTAAGCAGACACAGTGATGGCTGTGTTACATTAGCAGTGGCTAGGTTCTGTCTGGCCTTACCTCAGTCTGTCTGTCAGGTTGGAACTGATCTTGGCTTCAGCTTCTGTCTCCTCAGGCCTCAGTGTTCCTCTAACTACAACAGCTAGTCTAAGTCCGAATACCATGCAGTGTGTGAGAGAGGGTAGGTGTGTGTGTATAGGAGGTTCCGTGCTGATATGTTTGGACTTGAGGTCTTCTCTGCTGCCTTTTAGTCATCATGAGTTCACAGCCTGTGATGTCAGAATGAGTCATGGGGTAGGAGGTGGGGTTTGTGGCTCACACATGTCATGAAAGTGTGGAACTACAGTAGAATTGTCACACAAACACTAAACAGATGTATAAAACAAATGCACACACACAAACACACACACACACACTCTACAATCACATACCTCTTCAATTACACAGCTCTGGTGACGAAGAGAGCAGCTGGTCACAAGGTGGATCAAACACACACTCTTCATAGGGTTCGGTAATTCTAGTGCACCTTTGTCCAACCTCCCTCCCTTCTTCAGACATCAAACACATCCTCCCCCGTCTCCCCCCCCCCCCCCAGCCAACACCCACCCAAATCCTACTCTGGCGAGCCGACACAAGGAAGGTCTCACATTTCAGACTCCACTGTCAGTTTACACATACAACACTGTCATCACACACACACACACACACACACACACACACACACACACACACACACACACACACACACAGAGCAGACGAGCTCTGGGGAAGTGACTAATAAAGGAACAACCTGGGCTACATCCCAAACGGCACCCTAATCCCTGTATAGTGCACAACTTTGACCAGGGGCATTAGGGCTCTGGTCAAAACTAGTACACTATGTAGGGAATGGGGTGCCGTTTGAGATGCATCCCTGGTGCTTTCCACTGACTGAGCTGACGCTATAGATATCAAACAGGGTTGGATTACAACCCTGTCTCACCTGTTTGATTTTTTACATTTTTGTGACCAATTTCAGAACATACAAAACACACACACACATTTTTGTTGTCAGACAGAGAGCTACAGAGGGTTAGCCTGTTGGCGTTCCTCCCTGCTGATCAGCGGAATTAGCTAAACCTCCACAGCCAGCAAGGGAGGAGAGGAGATGCCTCTATACACCAAGCCCAGAAGACCTCACCATCCCTGGAGAGTTGAGGAGACAGAGACCCCCTCCTGTTGGAGCTAATGAGTAGAAAGAGATCGAGCCTACACAACAGTTCCCTCATCATTTTGTGTGTGTTTGTATGTGTGAGATGAAAACATTTGAAGGAAAATAAAGAACAGAAAGAGAAATTAAGGAAGCAAGAAAGATAGGGGAGAAAAAAGAGATACAATTGTATTTTTGTCCCACCACACACACACACACACACACACACACACACACACGGTTTCAGTCTTTCAAGTAGATGAGAGCAGACAGTTCTCAGATACATGTTGTTCTTGGTTTATTTAAATTCGCAAACAAAGTAGAACACAAAATTGTCCAAATCATCTGGAGGAAACCAGGCACCGCTCATCACCTGGCCAATACCATCCCTACGGTGAATCATGGTGGTGGCAGCATCATGCTGTGGGGATGTTTTTCAGCGGCAGGGACTGGGAGACTAGTCAGGATCGAGGGAAAGATGAACGGAGCAAAGTACAGAGAGATCCTTGATGAAAACCTGCTCCAGATCGCTCAGGACCTCAGACTGGGATGAAGGTTCACCTTCCAACAGGACAATGACCCTAAGCACACAGCCAAGACAACGCAGGAGTGGCTTCGGGACAAGTCTCTGAATGTCCTTGATTGGCCCAGCCAGAGCCCGGACATGAACCCAATCGAACATCTCTGGAGAGACCTGAAAATAGCTGTGCAGCAACGTTCCCCATCCAACCTGACAGAGCTTGAGAGGATCTGCAGAGAAGAATGGGAGAAACTCCACAAATACAGGTGTGTCAAGATTGTAGCGTCATACCCAAGAAGACTCAAGGATGTAATCGCTGCCAAAGGTGCTTCAACAAAGTACTGAGTAAAGGGTTAGAATACGTATGTAAATGTGATATAAATTAGCAAAAATGTATAAAAAACATTTTTCGCTTCGTCATTATGGGGCATTGTGTGTAGATTGATGAGGGGGAAAAAAACAACGATTGTGGGAAAAGTCAAGGGGTCTGAATAGTTTCTGAATGCACTGTATGATTTAAATATGATTAGCTATCTTTTTTTCAATCTCCATCCTCCTGTCTTTGTTTCTTTGATATTACTTTTATTTTATGTGAAGCACTTCGTTTCTTGTATTTTTGTATTGAAAAGCGCTATACAAATAAATGATCACTATAAATGACTGCATGAATAATATGTACGAGGACAGAGTGCTTATTATTTGATAATAGGTAGTTTCATAAAGAAAACTTGCCATTGTTTGTCCCACTCCCAGGAGTCCCACAACAGGCCCAAGCAGATGGCAGAGAGGACACGGCCAAACACACAATTAGAGAGAGAGGGGGCCGCATAGCATAGCACCTGCTGGCTGGGGGGGGGGGGGGGGGGGCAGAGGAGGATGGGAGGGTACTTCTTCACATGAGTGAGGAACAACCAAGCCTGAACTGGACATGCAGTGAGACAGTGAGATAGTATGAGAGAGAAAGAGACAGTGAGTGGGAGAGAAACAGTGAGAGAGAGGTGAGTGAGAAGGTAAAGAGAAAAAGGAAGGTTGTGATGCTGCCATAGCACACTGTCCTGCCCCCCCCCTGGTTGCCTGGGGTTACGGTGTTGATGGATGGACAGTGACAGGAATACTCTCACTCTATTCACACACACAATTAAATTAACCAATTCACACATACCAAAACCAGAAAGCTCATTCTCCCTCTTTCTCTTTCTCTTTCTCTTTCCCTGCCCCTCTCTCTCTCGCACACACACACACACACACACACACACACGTCACCTTGTCTCACTACAGGCACAGAAGACATACCTCCTGTGTGTGTGTGTGTGTGTGTGTGTACCAGCTTCGATGATACTGCAGTGTATGAAGCCAAACAGAGAAAAATCACAACCACGACTGACCGACTACCGTAATTTTCGGACTATTAAGCGCACCTGAATATAAGCCTGAATTAACATTTTTTTTTTATTTTGAACATAAATAAGCCGCACATGTCTATAAGCCGCAGGTGCCTATCGGTACATTTGAAACAAATGAACTTTACACAGGCTTTAACGAAACACGGCTTGAACAAAAATAAATAGGCTTTAACGAAACACGGCTTGTAACAAAAATAAATAGGCTTTAACGAAACACGGCTTGTAACAAAAATAAATAGGCTTTAACGAAACACAGCTTGTAACAAAAATAAATAGGCTTTAACGAAACACGGCTTGTAACAAAAATAAATAGGCTTTAACGAAACACGGCTTGTAACAAAAAATGTAAAATTAGCAGTAAGCTTTAGTTGTCGTGAGTCAATTCCTCACGCTGCTGTTTCCAACGTCTTATCATCGACTCATTAAGACCAAGCTCCCGTGCAGCAGCTCTATTTCCTTTTCCAACAGCCAGATCAATTGCCTTCAACTTGAAAGCTGCATCATATGCATTTCTCCGTGTCTTTGCCATGATGAGGGTGACAAAATGACTACCGTAATCAGAATGATGGGAAGTTTGAGAGCGCTCGATTTAATCTAAACAGTAAACAAAAAAGTTGTTTGACCTTAACCCGTTCGGCAATTTCATTGGTCTAATGAAAGCTTCTTGCCGCCAAAAAACTGAGCACGTCACAGAATGTTTTTTTGGAGAAAAAAAAATTGAAACCGGAAAAAATCCATATATTAGCCGCGTCATTGTTTAAGCCACGAGGTTCAATGCGTGGGAAAAAAGTTGCGGCTTATAGTCCGGAATTTACGGTACATCACTGTGACCGACCGACTACAATCACCGTGACCGACCGACTACAATCACCGTGACCGACCGACTACAATCACCGTGACCGACCGACTACATCGCCACGACCGACCGACTACATCGCCACGACCGACCAACTACATCGCCACGACCGACCAACTACATCGCCACGACCGACCAACTACATCGCCACGACCGACCAACTACATCACCACGACCGACCAACTATACTGAACAAAATATAAAATGCAACAATTTCAAAGATTTTACAGTTACGGGAAATCAGTCAACTTAAATAAATTCATTAGGCCCTAATCTATGGATTTCACATGACTGGGAATACAGATCTGCATCTGTTGGTCACAGATACATAAAAATAAATGGGCCTAACAAATGGGCCTCGGGATCTCGTCCCGGTATTTCTGTGCATTCAAATTGCCATCGATAAAATGCAACTGTGTTCGTTGTCCGTAGCTTATGCCTGCCCATACCATAACAGAATGCCCCGTGGTGGAGGTGGGGTTCACAAAGTTGACATCAGCAAACCGCTCGCCCACACGACGCCATACACGCGTGTGCAGTTGTGAGGCCTGTTGGATGTACTGACAATTTCTCTAAAACGATGTTGGAGGCGGCTTATGGTAGAGATATGAACAATCAATTCTCTGGCAACAGCGCTGGTGGATATTCCTGCAGTTAGCATGCCAATTGCACGCTCGAGACATCTGTGACATTGTGTTGTGTGACAAAACTACATATCTTAGAGTGACCTTATATTGTCCCCAGCTGCTTCTTGATATGCTACACCTGTCAGGTGGATGAATTATCTTGACAAAGGGGAAATCCTCACTAACAAGGATGTAAACTAATTTATCAACAAAATATGAGAGAAATAAGCTTGTTGTGCATATGGAACATTTCTGGGATCTTCTATTTCAGTTCATGAAATATGGGACCAACACGTTTTGTTTTTATATTTTTGTTCAGTGTACATCACCATGACGACCAACTAAATCACCATCATCATGATCGACCAACTAGATCATCATGACGACCAACTACATCACCATGACGACCAACTACATCACCGTGACCAAACCGGACTAACACATATTGTCCTAACAGTTATTGATTATTCCTTCAATAACTAAGTGGGTGGAAAGAGGGTGAGGGATGGATGGAAGCAGAGAAAAAAGAAACGAAGAGGTGATTGTCAAATATATTTATTGATTTTGTTCTTTCTTTCACTGGACGACAAAGTGCATTCAATCCCAAGATGCTTTCTAGCCCGGCACTGTGAGTGGTCTGTCCTCCTAATAACTCTAAGTGAGCTTAATGTCAGCTTAAGAGAAACACACACGCACCAGCCAGTGTTGATAAATCAGTGTGCATTGGAGTCTTAAAAATGTCAACCTGAGGAGGCTTTTAGATGCACTTTAACATAGACCCTGGCTGTGTGTGTGTGTGTTGAGGAACTGATGATGACAACAGTCAAGATTCCTAGTGTGCTCACAGGGCGTATCCTAGTGCATGTGATCAAATTTATTACTAGCCTTCCCTACCGGTCATCAATGCATTGTGTGTGTGTGTGTGTGTGTGTGTGTGTGTGTGTGTCTCTCTCTCTCTCCCGGGTCTCCCTGGGTGCCTAGAGATGATATCACAGGAATCTAGTCGCCAGCAGATTCTTAGGGTGGGGTTCATCCCAACATTCTACTGTGGCTCCCCCTTCTCCTCTCCTCCTTGACACTCCATCACCATGACATCATCATGAGTTCCACCAGGCGATTGTTTAAATCACAAAGAAGAAAAAGATCCATCTTCTTTCTCTTTCTTTCCGTCTCCCTTTCTACTGCTCTTTTCATCTGCTGTCCATTCGTTTAACCGTGCCTAGAGAGACGCTCACACTGACGAGTTCTCCTTTGCCTCTGAATGTATGTATGTGTGTGTGTGTGTGTGTGTGTGTGTGTGTGTGTGTGTGTGTGAGGAGGGAAGGGGGTGAGATGGATATAGGAGTAGAAAGCAAGGGAGCGAAGCAGAGAGAATGAGAAGTCCTGAGGAATACTCGGCGCTCCATTATTCACAAGAACCTGTTTGAAGCGGATCCCTCTTTTTTAAATCAAATCACATTGTATTGGTCCCATACACATATTTAGCAGATGTTATTGCGAGTGTAGCGAAATGCTTGTGTTCCTAGCTCCAACAGTGCTATAGTATCTAAAACAATTCACATCAATATACACAAATCAAAAAGTAAAAGAATGGAATTAAGAAATAGATAAATATTAGATCGAGCAATGGCATGGACTAAAATACTTTAAAATAGAATACAGTAAATACACATGTGATGAGTAAAGCAGTATGTAAACATTATTAAAAGTGACTAGTGTTCCATTATTAAAGTGGCCAGTGATTCCAAGTCTATGTATATAGGGCAGCAGCCTCTATGGTGCAGGGTTGAGTAACTGGGTGGAAGCCGGCTAGTGATGGCTGTTTAACAGTCTGATGGACTTGAGATAAACAGCTTCTTTCAGTTTCTCGGTCCCAGCTTTGATGCACCTGCACTGACCTCACCTTCTGGGTGATAGCGGGGTGAACAGGCCGTGGCTCGAGTGGTTGATGTCCTTGATGATCTTTTTGGCCTTCCTGTGACATCGGGTGCTGTAGGTGTCTAGGAGGGCAGGTAGTTTGCCCCTGGTGATGCGTTGGGCAGACCGTATCATCCTCTGAAAAGCCCTGCGGTTGCATGGCGGTGCAGTTGCCGTACCAGGCTGTGATAGATCGACAGGATAATCTCAATTGTGCATCTGTAAAAGTTTGAGGGTTTTAAGTGACAAGCCACATTTCTTCAGCCTCCTGAGGTTGAAGAGGCGCTGTTGCGCCTTCTTCACCACACGGTCTGTGTGGGTGGACCATTTCAGATCGTCAGTGATGTGTACGCTGATCAACTTGATGCTTTCCACCTTCTCCACCGCGGTCACGTCGATGTGGATAGGTGCGTGCTCCACGATCATCTATTTTTGTTGATGTTGAGTGAGAGGTTATTTTCCGCACCAATCTCCCAGGGCTCTCATCTCCTCCCTTTAGGCTGTCTCGTCATTGTTGGTAATCAGGCCTACTACTGTTGTGTCGTCTGCAAACTTGATGATTGAGTTGGAGGCATGCGTGGCCACACAGTCATGTGTGAACAGGAAGTAAAGGAGCGAGCTGAGCACGCACCCTTGTGGGGCCCCTGTGTTGAGGATCATCACAGTAGAGGTGGTGTTTCCAACCTGGGGGCAGCAGTCAGGAAATCCAGGACCCAGTTGCACAGGGCAGGGTTCAGACCCAGGGCCCCGAGTTTAATTTATGAATTTGGAGGGTACTATGGTGTTGAATGCTAAGCTATAGTCAATGAACAGCATTCTTACATACAGTTGAAGTCAGAAGTTTACATACACCTTGGCCAAATACATTTAAACTCAGTTTTTCACAATTCCTGACATTTAATCCTAGTAATAATTCCATGTCTTAGGTCAGTTACGATCACCACCTTATTTTAAGAATGTGAAATGTCAGAATAATAGTAGAGAGAATGATATTTCAGCTTTTATTTCTTTCATCACATTCCCAGTGGGTCAGAAGTTCACACACGCTCAATTAGTATTTGGTAGCATTGCCTTTACATTGTTTAACTTGGGTCAAACGTTTCAGGTAGCCTTCCACAACATGATACCCCCGTGCTTCAGGGTTGGGATGGTGTTCTTCCCCCTTTTTCCTCCAAACATAACAATGGTCCTTATGGCCAAACAGTTCTATTTTTGTTTCATCAGACATTTCTCCAAAAAGTACGATCTTTGTCCCCATGTGCAGTTGCAAACCGTATTCTGGCATTTTATGGCGGTTTTGGAGCAGTGGCTTCTTCCTTGCTGAGTGGCCTTTCAGGTTATGTCGATATAGGACTCGTTTTACTGTGGATATAGATACTTTTGTACCCGTTTCCTCCAGCATCTCCACAAGGTCCTTTGCTGTTGTTCTGGGGTGGATTTGCATTTATCGCACCAAAGTACGTTCATCTCGAAGAGACAGAACGCGTCTCCTTCCTGAGCGGTATGATGGCTATGTGGTGCCATGGTGTTTATACTTGCATACTATTGTTTGTACAGATGAACGTGGTACCTTCAGGCGTTTGGAAAGATGAACCAGACTTGTGGAGGTCTACACATTGTTTTCTGATGTCTTGCCTGATTTCTTTTGATTTTCCCATGATGTCAAGCAAAGAGGCACTGAGTTTGAAGGTACACCTCCAGTTGACTCAAATGATGTCAATCAGAAGCTTCTAAAGCCATGACATCATTTTATGGAATTTTCCAAGCTGTTTAAAGGCACAGTCAACTCAGTGTATGTAAACTTCTGACCCACTGGAATTGTGATACAGTGAATTATAAGTGACATAATCTGACTGTAAACAATTGTTGGAAAAACTACTTGTGTCATGCACAAAGTAGATATCCTAACCGACTTGCCAAAACTATAGTTTGTTAACAAGAAATTTGTGGAGTGGTTGAAAAACGAGTTTTAACCTCTCTAGGGTATGTGGGACGAAATCGTCCCACCTACTCAACAGCCAGTGGAATCCCGTGGCGCGATATTCAAATACCTTAGAAATGCTATTACTTCAATTTCTCAAACATATGACTATTTTACACCATTTTAAAGACAACACTCTCGTTAATCTAACCACACTGTCCGATTTCAAAAAGGCTTTACAACGAATTAGATTATGTCAGCAGAGTACCCAGCCAGAAATAATCAGACACCCATTTTTAAAGCTAGCATATAATGTCACATAAACCCAAACCACAGCTAAATGCAGCACTAACCTGTGATGATCTTCATCAGATGACACTCCTAGGACATCATGTTATACAATACATGCATGTTTTGTTCAATCAAGTTCATATTTATATCAAAAAACAGCTTTTTACATTAGCATGTGACGTTCAGAACTAGCATACCCACCGCAAACTTCCGGTGAATTTACTAAATTACTCACGATAAACGTTCACAAAAAACATAACAATTATTTTAAGAATTATAGATACAGAACTCCTTTATGCAATCGCTATGTCCGATTTTAAAATAGCTTTTCGGCAAAAGCACATTTTGCAATATTCTGAGTAGATAGCTCGCCATCACGGGCTAGCTATTTTGACACCCACCAAGTTTGGCACTCACCAAACTCAGATTTACTATAAGAAAAATTGGATTACCTTTGCTGTTCTTCATCAGAATGCACTCCCAGGACTTCTACTTCAATAACAAATGTTGGTTTGGTTCAAAATAATCCAGAGTTATGTTCAAATATCCTCTGTTTTGTTCGTGCGTTCAAGACACTATCCGAAGGGTGACGAAGGGTGGCGTGCCCGGCGCGTATCGTGACAAAAAAATTGTAAATATTCCATTACCGTACTTCGAAGCATGTCAACCGCTGTTTAAAATCAATTTTTATGCGATTTTTCTCGTAAAAAAGCGGTAATATTCCGACCGGGAAACCCTGTTTTCGTTCAAAGACTAAAAATCGAAAATGGACTCTTCACGTGCACGCGCACCCCCGTCTCATTGTTCTCTGATCGACCACTTACCAAATGCGCTACTGTTTTTCAGCCATGGCCTGTAAAGTCATCATTCAACGTTCTGGCGCCCTCTGAGAGCCTATGGGAGCCGTAGGAAGTGTCACGTTACAGCAGAGATCCTCAGTTTTCAATATAGAGAGTGTAGAAGGCCAAGAAATGGTCAGAGAGGGCACTTCCTGTTTGGAATCTTCTCAGGTTTTTGCCTGCCATATGAGTTCTGTTATACTCACAGACACCATTCAAACAGTTTTAGAAACGTTAGGGTGTTTTCTATCCAAATCAAACTATATGCATATCAAATTATATGCATATTCTAGTTTCTGGGCAGTAGTAATAACCAGATTAAATCGGGTACGTTTTTTATCCGGCCGTGCAAATACTGCCCCCTACCCTAGAGAGGTTAATGACTCCAACCTAAGTGTATGTAAACTTCCGACTTTAACTGTAGGTATTCCTCTTGTCCAGATGGAATAGGGCAGTGTGATTGCATTGTCTGTGGATCTATTGGGGTGGTAAGCAAATTGAAGACTGTCTATGCCGTAAGGTAGAGGTGATATGTTCCTTAACTAGCCTCTCAAAGCACTTCATGATGAAAGAAGTGAGTGCTACAGGGCGATAGTCATTTAGTTCTGTTACCTTTGCTTTCTTGGGTACAGGAACAATGGTGGACATCTTGATGCAAGTGGGGACAGCAGACTGGGATAGGGAGAGACTGAATGTGTCCGTAAACACTCCAGCCAGCTGGTCTGCGCATGCTGAGGACGCAGCTAGGGATGTCGTCTGTGCCGTCAGCCTTGCGAGGGTTAACGTGCTTAAATGTCTTACTCACTCGGCCACAGAGAAGGAGAGCCCACAGTCCTTGGTAGCGGGCTGCATCGATGGCACTGTGTTATTCTCAAAGTGGGCAAAGGTGTTTAGCTTGTCAGGAGGCAAGACGGTGTCCGCAACGTGGCTGGTTTTCCCTTTGTAGTCCGTAATTGTCTGTAGACCCATACGTCTCGTGTCTGAGCCGTTGAATTGCGACTTTACTTAGTCTCTGTACTGACGTTTTGCCTGTTTGATTGCCTTATGGAGGGAATAACTACACTGTTTGTATGGACCATATTCCCAGTCACCTTGCCATGGTTAAATGCAGTGGTTCGTGATTTCAGTTTTGCGCGAATGCTGCCATCTATCCACGGTTTCTGGTTTGGGTAGGATTTAATAGTCACAGTGAGTACAACATCTCCTATTCATTTCCTAATGAACTCAGTCACCATATCCGTGTAGTCGTCAATGTTATTCTCAGAGGCTACCCGGAACATATCCTAGTCTGCGTGATCAAAACAATCTTGAAGCATGGATTCCGATTGGACAGACCAGTGTTGAATAGACCTTAGCACGGGTATTTCCTGTTTGAGTGTCTGCCTATAGGAAGGGAGGAGCAAAATGGAGCCATGATCAGATTTGCCGGGGGAGGGCCTTGTAGGTATTTCGAAGTTGAGTAGCAGTGTTCCAATGATTTACCAGCGTGAGCATTACAGTCAACGTGTTGGTAGAACTTCGGTAGCATTTTCCTAAAATCTGCTTTGTTAAAATCCCCAGCTACAATAAATGTGGCCACAGGATATGTGGCTTCCAGTTTGCATAAAGTCCAATGTAGTTCTTTGAGGTCCGTCGTGGTATCGGCTTGAGGTGGAATATACACGGCTGTGACTATAACCAAAGAGAATTATCTTTGGAGGTAATACGGTCGGCATTTGATTGTGAGGTATTCTAGATTGGGTGAACAAAAGGACTTGAATTTCTGTATGTTATCACAATCACACCATGAGTAGTTTATCACCATTCTTCTTCCCAGAGAGTTCTTTATTCCTGTCTGCGCGATGTACTGAGAACCCAGATGGCTGTATGGACGGGGACAGTATATCCCGACAGAGTCATGCTTCAGTGAAACAGAGTATGTTACAATCCCTGATGTCTCTCTGGAAGGAGATCCTCGCCCTGAGCTTGTCTACTTTATTGTCCAGAGACTTAACATTAGCGAGTAATATACTCAGAAGCGGTGGATGGAGTGCCCGTCTCCTGAGTCCACTCCGAATACCTCTCCTCTGCCGGAGGTGTTTTGGAGCAGCCTCTGGAATAAGTTCAATTGCCCTGGGGGGTACGAACAAAGGATCTAATTTGGGAAAGTCGTATTCCTGGTCGTAATGCTGGTGAGTTACCGCCACTCTTATATCCAAAAGTTATTTCCATCTGTGTAATAACACACACAAAAAAAACACTGCAAAGTTGCTTAGGAGCTATGAGCAGAGCTACCATATCTGTCGGCACCATCTTACGCCATCTACCCTTTGCCCTTTCTCCTTCTGTCTCTCCCTCTCCCTTCCTCGTCCTAATTATTTTTCTCTGAGAATAAAAGGGAAGTGTGTGTGTGTGTATGAGTGTGAGAGAATTAAAAGAGAGCTATGAGGAACCATTTTGACTAGTCTAAGTACCCCACACATGAACTCTCTCTCTTTCTCCCCCTCTCTGTGCTTATCCAGAGTAAACTACAGGGAAAGGGCTGGTCAATGACCTCACCATTGAACTACTCACTCCTCATATGATAACTATTAAACACAGAGCTGGACCAGACACACACATATACTTACAGGTATGAGGGGCTCTGCCCTCCAGCTGTCTTGCCCCACCCACCAAGCCAATCACCAAGGCAACACCATAAATAATGCACATTGCAAAGCCTGCTGGGAGCCCAGAGCTGCTCCACCCCTGAGAAAACAAATGATATAACTAGATAAGTTTGTGTGTGTGTGTGTGTGTGTGTGTGCGTGTGCGTGTGCGTGAGTGAGAGAAAGAGAACAATAACTGTTACCTAGCCTAACTAGAGAACAAAAGTTGAATCCAAAAAGCTCAGCATGGTAGCAGGAGGCCCTTAACTGTTCAACTAGTAAATATTTAAACTCCAAGAACTGTTATGGTTTTATAAATGTATTCTATGCATGCATGCATGCATGCATGTGTATGTGTCTTCATTGAGTATTGTTAGCTGCAGCGCTGTCTGTGATTGTTAGCAGATCTCCTGTCATACACACAGTGACAGAGACACACAGACACAGTGAGACAGAGAGAGATGTAAAATAGCCAGCAACTCTCTCAGACACACTCAACTTTTTCCTGTCACTAACCTGCTGGCGGGTCTTTCAAAACATAGGCGTGGCCAGCTAACCAGTTAACGAGCTAGCATGTCACCAGCTAGCTTCCTTGCCAGTTAGCCTGATATAACCACAATCCCATCCACATTCTAACTGACTGTAGCAAACTACCTAACATCTCTAACATCCAAACTATCCCTTTAACACCAAACTATCCCACTCCAAACAGTTTGCGTTATAACATGCATCAACCAAAGGCTGTGTGCCACGTCATCGACTGTGCAGTCAAATAAAAAAAATCAAATAAAAATATGTTATTTGTCACATGCACCGAATACAACAGGTATTGTACCTTACAGTGAAATGCTTACTTACAAGCCCTTAACCAACAGTGCAGTTAAGAAAATACACCCCAAAAAAGTAAGAGATAAGAATAACAAATCATTAAAGAGCAGCAGTAAATAACAATAGCGGGGCTATATACAGGGGGTACCGGTACAGAGTCAATGTCAATGTGCAGGAGCACCGGTGTCGAGGTAATATATACAAGTAGCTAGAGCTATTAAAGTGACTGTGCACAGATAATAACAGAGAGTAGCAGCAGTGTTCCAGAGGGGGGAAATGCAAGTAGTCTGGGTAGCCATTTGATTAGCTGTTCAGAAGTCTTATTGCTTGGGGGTTGAAGCTATTTAAGAGCCTCTTGGACCTAGACTTGGTGCACCAGTACCACTTGCCATGCGGTAGCAGAGAGAACAGTCTATGACTGGGTGACTGGAGTCTGACCATTTTTAGGGCCTGTTATAGAGGTCCTGGATGGCAGGAAGTATGGACCCGGTGAAACCAGATCTCAACCCAGTCACAACATACGTCATCAGAGCATGACGTATGTTTGTTGTTGTTGAACGCCGAAACCTGTCGAACGCTGAAGCCTGAACTAAAGACATTGGTTTAAAAGCGGACCATGTTTTTATATACTTTAATTTTATTTTGATTCCTGCGGCTCAGTTGGGCTAAATTGTTGTGAGCGCTGCTATCTGTCCCGGGATCCTGCCAGATTCCATATAGGGGGAGAGACACGAAAGCCCGGCAAGCCTAGCTGGCTCGGCGGGCTCAAATGGAGGCCACTATTGAACGTTTCCAACGTTGCAGGAGCTGCGTTGACTTTGCTTTGTTCCGGGACAATGTGGATCTCGTTGACTTTCAATGTAGCAACTGCTTGCTTACGGAGGACTACAGGAGCGAAGTAGCTACTCTTAGCAAGCAAGTAGCAAACCTACACAAACTACTGGGGAACCCACGCCCACCTACTTTTTATTTTTCTTCCACCCCCGGATCCGAACAACGCCTTCATCCGTGGTGGCTTCCCAATCAAGATCGGATCCGGAGGTACCTGCGTCTTCGTCCTCGGCTCCTCCATGGCTGACTGACAACCTGATCATCAGATGACACCCCTAGGACATTATGTTATACAATACATGCATGTTTTGTTCGATCAAGTTCATATTTATATCAAAAACCAGCTTTTTACATTAGCATGTGACGTTCAGAACTAGCATACCCCCCGCAAACTTCCGGTGAATTTACTAAATTACTCACGATAAACGTTCACAAAAAACATAACAATTATTTTAAGAATTATAGATACAGAACTCCTCTATGCACTCGCTATGTCCGATTTTAAAATAGCTTTTCGATGAAAGCACATTTTGCAATATTCTAAGTAGATAGCCCGGCATCACAGGGCTAGCTATTTACACACCCACCAAGTTTAGCACTCACCAAAGTCAGATTTACTATAAGAAAAATGTTATTACCTTTGCTGTTCTTCGTCAGAATGCACTCCCAGGACTTCTACTTCAATAACAAATGTTGGTTTGGTCCCAAATAATCCATAGTTATATCCAAATAGCGGCGTTTTGTTCGTGCGTTCAAGACACTATCCGAAAGGGTAAATAAGGTTTACGCGCCCGACGCGTTTCGTGGCAAAAAAATTCTAAATATTCCATTACCGTACTTCGAAGCATGTCAACCGCTGTTTAAAATCAATTTTTATGCCATTCCGACCGGGAAAGCGTGTTTACGTTCAAAGAGAGAGAAAATAAAAACATGGGATCCCCTCGTGCACGAGCCTCAGTCTGATGGTCCCCTGATAGAGCACTTACCAAAGGCGCTAATGTTTTTCAGCCAGCGGCTGGAATAACATCATTCAGCTTTTTCCTGGGTTCTGAGAGCCTATGGGAGCCGTAGGAAGTGTCACGTTACAGCAAAGATCCTAAGTTTTCAATAAACAGAGCCAAGATGCTCAAGGAATGGTCAGAGAGGGCACTTCCTGTTTGGAATCTTCTCAGGTTTTTGCCTGCCATATGAGTTCTGTTATACTCACAGACACCATTCAAACAGTTTTAGAAACTTTAGGGTGTTTTCTATCCAAAGCCAATAATTATATGCATATTCTAGTTTCTGGGCAGGAGTAATAATCAGATTAAATCGGGTACGTTTTTTATCCGGCCGTGAAAATACTGCCCCCTAGCCATAACAGGTTAAAGCAGCATCCAAATCCATAGGATGTAGTGATCACAATATAATAGCCATACCTAGGAAAACCAAAGTTCCAAAGGCTGGGCCTAAAATAGTGTATAAGAGGTCATACAATAAGTTTTGTAGTGATTCATATGTTGATGATGTAAAGAATATTTGCTGTGTTGTGGTGTGTAATGAGGAGCAACCAGACGCTGCACTTGACGCATTTATGAAACTACTTATTCCAGTTACTAATAAGCACGCACCCATTAAGAAAATTACTAAAAACTGTTAAATCTCCTTGGATTGATGAGGAATTGAAAAATGGTATGGTTGAAAGGCATGAGGCAAGAGGTATGGCAATTAAGTCTGGCAGCCCAACTGATTGGCAAACGTACTGCAAATTAAGAAATCATGTAACTAAACTAAATAAAAAGAAACTAAACTATGAAACAAAGAAATTATATAAAGAAATGACAGTAAAAAGCTTTGGGGCACCTTAAATGAAATTTTGGGTAAAAAAGCCAACTCGGCGCCTTTATTCATTGAATCAGATGGCTTATTCATCACCACAAAGCCCACTGATATTGCAAACTACTTTAATGACTTTTTCATTGGCAAGATAAGCAAACTTAGGGATGACATGCCAGCAACAAACACTGACACTACACATTGAAGTATATCAGACCAAATTATGAAAGACAAGAATTGTACTTTTGAATTCCGTAAAGTCAGTGTGGAAGAGGTGAAAAGATTATAGTTGTCTATCAACAATGACAAGCCACTGGGGTCTGACAATCTAGATGGAAAATGACTGAGGATAATAGCAGACGATATCGCCACTCCTATTTTCCACATTTTCAATTTAAGCCTACTAGAGAGTGTGTGCCCCCAGGCCTGGAGAGAAGCTAAAGTCATGCCGCTACCCAAGAATAGTAAAGGCCCCTTGGTGTTTGACCAGATACAATGCTATTTTACAGTAAACAAATTGACAACAGAATTTCAGCATTCTTATTGGGAAGGACACTCAACAAGCACAGCACTTACACAAATTACTGATGATTGGCTGAGAGAATTTGAAGATAAAATGACAGTGGGGGCTGTCTTGTTAGACTTCAGTGCAGCTTTTGACATTATTGATCATAGTCTGCTGCTGGAAAAACTCATGTGTCATGGCTTTACACCCCCGTTATAATGTGGATAAAGAGTTACTTGTCTAACAGAACACAGAGAGTGTTCTTTAATTGAAGCCTAACAAATATAATCCAGTTAAAATCAGGAATTCCCCAGGGTAGCTGTTTAGGCCCCGTGCTTTTTTCACTTTTTACTAACATGCCACTGACTGAGTAAAGCCAGAGTTTCTATGTATGCGGATGACTTAACACTATACAAGTCAGCTACTACAGCGATTGAAATGACTGCAACACTCAACAAAGAGCTGCAGTTAGTTTCAGAGTGCGTGCCAAGGAATAAGTTAGCCCTAAATATTTCTAAAACGAAAAGCATTGTATTTGGAACCAAACACTCACTAAACCCTAAACTTAAACTAAATCTTGTAATAAATAATATGGAAATTGAGCAAGTTGAGATGACTAAACTGCTTGGAGTAACACTAGATTGTAAACTGTCATGGTCAAAACATATTGATGCAGTAGTAGCTAAGATGGGGAGAAGTCTGTCTATAATAAAGCGATGCTCTGCCTTCTTAACAACACTATCAACAAGGCAGGTCCTACAGGCCCTAGTTTTGTTGCACCTTGACTACTCTTCAGTTGTGTGGTCAGGTGACACAAAAAAGGACTTAGGAAAATTGCAATTGGCTCAGAACAGGGCAGCAAGACTGGCCCTTGGATGTATACCGAGAGCTAATATTAATAATATGCATGTCAATCTCTCCTAGCTGAATGTGGAGGAGAGATTGACTTCATCACTACTTTTATTAATGAGAGGTATTGACATGTTGAATGCACCGAGCTGTCTGTCTAAACTACTGGCACACAGCTCAGACACCCATGCATACCCCACAAGACATGCCACAAGAGGTCTCTTCAGTCCAAGTCCAAAACAGACTATGGGATGCACACAGGACTACATAGAGCCATGACTAAATGGAACTCTATTCCAAAAATATGAAGAAAAAAAACACCTTATGGAACAGCGGGGACTGTGAAGCAACACAAACATTGGCACAGACACATGCATACATACATATGATAAAATACGCACTATAAATACACATGGATTTAGTACTGTAGATATGTGGTAGTGGTGAAGTAGGGGCCTGAGGGCACACAGTGTGTTGTGAAATCTGTGAATGTATTGTAATATTATAGAATTGTATAAACTGCCTTAATTTTGCTGGACCCCAGGAAGAGTAGCTGCTGCTTTGGCAGCAGCTAATGGGGATCCATAATAAATACAATACAATGTATTGGGCCGTACGCACTACCCTCTGTAGTGCCTTGCGGTCGGAGGCCGAGCAGTTGCCATACCAGGCAGTGATGCAACCCGTCAGGATGCTCTCGATGGTGCAGCTGCAAAACCTTTTGAGGATCTGAGGACCCATGTCAAATCTTTTCAGTCTCCTGAGGGGGGAAAAGGTTTAGTTGTGCCCTCTTCACGACTGTCTTGGTGTGTTTGGACCATGCTAGTTTGTTGGTGATGTGGAGGCAAAGGAACTTAAAGCTCTCAACCTGCTCCACTAAAGCCTCATCGATGAGAATGGGGGCATGTTCAGTTCTCCTTTTCCTGTAGTCCACAATCATCGCCTTTGTCTTGATCACGTTGAGGGAGAGGTTGTTGTGCTTGCACCACACGGTCAGGTCTCTGACCTCCTCCCTATAGGCTGTTTCATCGTTGTCGGTGATCAGGCCTACCACTGTTGTGTCATCAGCAAACTTGATGGTGGTGTTGGAGTTGTGCCTGGCCGTGCAGTCATGAGTGAACAGGGAGTACAGGAGGGGGCTGAGCATGCATCCCTGAGGGGCCCCATTGTTGAGGATCAGCGTGGCGAATGTGTTCTTACCTACCATTACCACCTGGGGGCGGCCCGTCAGGAAGTCCAGGATCCAGTTGCAGAGGGAGGTGTTTACTCCCAAGGTCCTTAACTTAGTGATGAGCTTTGAGGGCACTATGGTGTTGAACGCTGAGCTGTAGTCAATGAATAGCATTCTCACATAGGTGATCCTTTTGTCCAGGTGTGAAAGGGCAGTGTGGAGTGCAATAGAGATTGCATCATCTGTGGATCCGTTGGTGCGGTATGCAAATTGGAGTGGGTCTAGGTTTTCTGGAATAATGGTGTTGATGTGAGCCATGACCAGCCTTTCAAACCATTTCATGGCTACAGACGTGAGTGCTACGGGTCGGTAGTCATTTAGGCAGGTTACCTTAGTGTTCTTGGGCACAGGGATTATGGTGGTCTGCTTGAAACTAGAGGTCGGCCGATTAATCGAAATGGCCGATTAATTAGGGACGATTTCAAGTTTTCATAACAATCGGTAATCGGTATTTTTGGCCACCGATTTGCCGATTCTTTTTATTTTTATTTTAAAAAATAACAAAATGTACACCTCGTTTTTGCAACCTTCTGGTTACTAGTCCAACGCTCTAACCACCTGCCTTACATTGCGCTCCACGAGGAGCCTGCATGGCAGGCTGACTACCTGTTACGCGAGGGCAGCAAGAAGCCAAGGTAAGTTGCTAGCTAGCATTAAACTTATCTTGTAAAAAAAATCTATCTTAACATAATCACTAGTTAACTACACATGGTTGATGATATTACTAGTTTATCTAACGTGTCCTGTGTTGCATATAATCGATGCGGTGCCTGTTAATTTCTCATCGAATCACAGCCTACTTCGACAAACGGGTGATGATTTAACAAGCGCATTTGCGAAAAAAGAAGTCGTTGCACCAATGTACCTAACCATAAACATCAATGCCTTTCTTTAAAATCAATACACAAGTATATATTTTTAAACCTGCATATTTAGTTAATATTGCCTGCTAACATGAAATTGTGTCACTGCTCTTGCGTTCATTGCCTGGCTCGTTGCGAACTAATTTGCCAGAATTTTACGCAATTATGACATACCGTTGAAGGTTGTGCAATGTAACAGGAATATTTAGATTTAGGGATGCCACCCTTTAGATAAAATACGGACTGGTTCCGTATTTCGCTGACAGAAAAAAAAGTTTTGTTTTCGAGATGATAGTTTCCGGATTCGACCATATTAATGACCTAAGGCTCGTATTTCTGTGTGTTTATTATATTATAATTAAGTCTATGATTTGATAGAGTAATCTGACTGAGCGATGGTAGGCACCAGCACGCTCGTAAGCATTCATTCAATCAGCACTTTCGTGCATTTTGCCAGCAGCTCTTTGCAATGCATTGCGTTGTTTATGACTTCAAGCCTGTCAACTCCCAAGATTAGGCTGGTGTAACCGATGTGAAATGGCTAGCTAGTTAGCGGGTGCGCGCTAATAGCGTTTCAAACGTCACTCGCTCTGAGACTTGAAGTAGTTGTTCCCCTTGCTCTGCATGGGTAACGCTGCTTTGAGGGTGGCTGTTGTCGATGTGTTCCTGGTTCGAGCCCAGGTAGGGGCGAGGAGAGGGACGGAGAGGGACGGAAGCTATACTGGCAATACTAAAGTGCCTATAAGAACATCCAATAGTCAAAGGTATATGAAATACAAATCGTATAGAGAGAAATAGTCCTATAATTCCTATAATAACTACAACCTAAAACTTCTTACCTGGGAATATTGAAGACGCATGTTAAAAGGAACCACCAGCTTTCATATGTTCCCATGTTCTGAGCAAGGCACTTAAACGTTAACTTTCTTACATGGCACATGTTGCACTTTTACTTTCTTCTCCAACACTTTGTTTTTGCATTATTTAAACCAAATTGAACATGTTTCATTGTTTATTTGAGGCTAAATTGATTTTATTGATGTATTATATTAAGTTAAAATAAGTGTTCATTCAGTATTGTTGTAATTGTCATTATTACAAATAAATAAATTTAAAAAGTAAAAAAAAAAAATAATAATAATAAAAATGACAACAACAAAAAAATAATAATAATAATAAAAATTTGAAGAAAAAAAAAATTAACAAAAAAAAAAAAAAAAAAAAAAAAAAAAAAAAAAAAAAATCGGCCGATTAATCGGTACCGGCTTTTTTGGTCCGCCAATAATCGGTATCGGCGTTGAAAAATCATAATCGGTCGACCTCTACTTGAAACATGTTGGTATTACAGACTCAGACAGGGAGAGGTTGAAAAAGACACTTGCCAGTTGGTCAGTGCACGCTGGGAGTACACGTCCTGGTAATCAGTCTGGCCCTGCAGCCTTGTGAATGTTGACCTGTTTGAAGGTCTTACTCACATCGGCTGCGGAGAGCGTGATCACACAGTCGTCTGGAACAGCTGATGCTGTCATGCATGTTTCAGTGTTACTTGCCTCGAGGCAAGCATAGAAGTTATTTAGCTCGTCTTGTAGGCTCGTGTCACTGGGCAGCTCTCGGCTGTGCTTCCCTTTGTAGTCTGTAATAGTTTGCAAGCCCTGCCACACAATCGACACGCGTCAGAGCCGGTGTAGTATGATTCGATCTTAGTCCTGTACTGACGCTTTGCTTATTTGATGGTTCGTCGGAGGGAATAGCGGGATTTCTTATAAGCTTCTGTGTTAGAGTCCCGCTCCTTGAAAGAGGCAGCTCTACCCTTTAACTCAGTAAAAATGTTGCCTGTAATCCATGGCTTCTGGTTGGGGTATGTACGTACAGTCACTGTTGGGACTATGTCATCAATGCATTTATTGATAAAGCCAGTGACTGATGGTGTAGTCCTCAATGCCATTGGAAGAATCTCAGAACATATTCCAGTCTGTGCTAGCAAAGCAGTCCTGTAGTTTAGCATGTGCTTCATCTGACCACTTTTTTATAGACTGAGTCACTGGTGCTTCCTGCTTTAATTTTTGCTTGTAAGCAGGAATCAGGAGGATAGAATTATGGTCCAATTTGCCAAATGGAGGGCGAGGGAGAGCTTTGTACGAGTCTCTGTGTGTGGAGTAAAGGTGGTCTTTATTTTTTTCCCCTCTGGTTGCACATTTAACATCCTGATAGAAATGAGGTAAAACTGATTTAAGTTTCCCTGCATTAAAGCCCCCGGCCCCTAGGTGCGCCGCCTCTGGATGAGTGCTTTCCTGTTTCAGGGATGCAAACTGGTGAGGGCCCAAAAAGGTGACACTTTTTTTGTTGCACTGAAACATGCTAAAAATCCCTGCTAGGGGAAATGCAGGTTTTAACTAATTAAACAACAAAGAACATGATCTACATGATCAGTCTCTGTGTGTAAATAAAAAAGTGGTTAACGTGAACCTAACTCACAGCTAAAAAATGTAAAGAAAGCAATCCAATGTTATTATTGCAGTTAGCCATGACAGCCTTTATAATAGAACGCTTGTGACCACACACATAAATATTGCACTTAGGGAGAAAAAAACATCTTAAAGTAGAAATAGAATGAAACAAACATGCATTCTATTTTTGCTCTATTGTAGTGGCCACTATAGACATCGATCAAGCGCACAAGGCTACGTGTGAAAAAATAACGTTCACTGAGTAAAAAAAAGAAAGTAGAATAATCTCCCCTCATTCACACAAGTGTTACTGTCAAATTCAACACAACAAAAACTGTCTGACTTTATTAGCAAGCTAATTTTCACACCATAAACTCAATTATTTGATCAGATAAGTTGGCTAATGTTGCTCAACATTTCTCTGGCTAGCTAACAGAGAATTTGATCCAGCTAGCAAGACACTTAACAATGCTAATACTTGTTCCACCACACTTTCTCCCTCACCTCAAACTTTCCAAATGCCAGTAGTTTTTCGGTTACAGCTCATGAAGTATGCTTCATCACCTTCTCACCCCCGTCTCCATGGTCAGGCTTCTCACCTAACGTTACTTCTTCGTTATCGCTGAAAACTCTTGGTAGATACTGTGGTCTACAGCTTATCATTAAATATTCTACCTCAGGCGAGCAAAACTGAGACTTCCTTAGATATCATGCACCAGCTGTTGTTCACATAAACTTAACATGTGTAAATATTTGTATGACCATAACAAGATTCAACAACAGACATAAACTGAACAAGTTCAACAGACATGTGACTAACAGAAATGGAATAATATGTCCCTGAACAAAGGGGGGGGGTCAAAATCAAAATGAACAGTCAGTATCTGGTGTGGCCACAACCTCCATTAAGTACTGCAGTGCATCTCCTCCTCATAGACTGCACCAGATTTGCCAGTTCTTGCTGTGAGATGGTGGAAGAGTGGAGTAACAAGGCACCTGCAAGTTCCCGGTCATTTCTGGGGGGAATGGCCCTAGCCCTCCGATCCAACAGGTCCCAGACGTGCTCAATGGGATTGAGATCCGGGCTCTTCACTGGCCATGGCAGAACACTGACATTCCTGTCTTGCAGGAAATCACGCACAGAACGAGCAGTATGGCTGGTGGCATTGTCATGCTGGAGGGTCATGTCAGGGTGAGCCTGCAGGAAGGGTACCACATGAGGGAGGAGGATGTCTTACCTGTAACGCATAGCATTGAGATTGCCTGCAATGACAACAAGCTCAGTTTTATGATGCCGTGAAACACCGCCCCAGACCATGATGGACCCTCCACCTCCAAATCGATCCCGCTCCAGAGTATAGGCCTCGGTGTAACGCTCATTCCTTCGACGATAAACGCAAATCCGACCATCACCCCTGGTGAGACAAAACCACGACTCGTCAGAGAAGAGCCCTTTTTGCCAGTCCTGTCTGGTCCAGCGACGGTGGGTGTGTGCCCATAGGCGACGTTGTTGCCGGTGATGTCTGGTGAGGACCTGCCTTACAACAGGCCTACAAGCCCTCAGTCCAGCCTCTCTCAGCCTATTGTGGACAGTCTGAGCACTACTGGAGGGATTGTGCGTTCCTGGTGTAACTCGGGCAGTTGTTGTTGCCATCCTGTACCTGTCCCGCAGGTGTGATGTTCAGATGTACCGATCCTGTGTAGGTGTTGTTACACGTGGTCTGCCACTGCGAGGATGATCAGTTGTCCGTCCTGTCTCCCTGTAGCCCTGTCTTAGGCTTCTCACAGTATGGACATTGCAATTCATTGCCCTGGCCACATCTGCAGTTCTCATGACTCCTTGCAGCATGCCTAAGGCACATTCACGCAGATGAGCAGGGACCCTGGGCATCTTTCTTTTGGTGTTTTTCCAGAGTCAGTAGAAAGGCCTCTTTAGTGTCCTAAGTTTTCATAACTGTGACCTTAATTGCCTAACATTTGTAAGCTGTTAGTGTCTTAACGACCGTTCCACAGGTGCATGTTCATTAATTGTTTATGGTTCATTGAACAAGCATGGGAAACAGTGTTTAAACCCTTTACAAGAAAGATAACTGAGGTTATTTGGATTTTTACGAATTATCTTTGAAAGATAGGGTCCTGAAAAAGGGACGTTTTTGCTGAGGCCCCCGCCCCATGTCTTACCAGAGGCTGCTGTTCTGTCCTGCCGATGGAGTGTATAACCCACCAGCTGTATGTTCTTAATATCGTCATTCAGCCACAACTCAGTGGAACATAAGATATTACCGTTTTTAATGTCCCGTTGGTAGGATGAATGTGCTTTCAGCTCGTCCCATTTATTTTCCAGCGATTGAACATTAGCTAGCAGGACGGAAGGCAAGGGAAGATTAGCCACTCGTCGCCTGATCCTCACAAGGCACCCTGATCTTTTTCCACAAAATCTCAGTTTCCTTCTCCAGCGAATCACGGGGATCTGGGCCTTGTCGGTGTCTGTAGTAGTATATCCCTCCCGTCCGACTCATTGAAGAAGAACTCTTCGTCCAGTTTGAGGTGAGCAATCGCAGTTCTAATGTCCAGAAGCTCTTTTCGGTCATAAGAAACGGTAGCAGCAACATTATGTACAAAACAAGTTACGAACAACGCGAAAAAACTACCAAAATAGCATGATTGGTTAAGAGCCGATAAGACGGCAGCCCTCCCATCCGGCGCCATCGTAATACTGGGCACCAGATTGCTATAACATATGATGTGGTTAGCTGATATGTAAAATACTTATCCAGGACTTGTAAGATCTGGCATGCATCAGCAACATCTAAGCAGGGGAATACAACCTATCTATTTAACACCCAAACTATCCTACTCCTCAGACTCCAGACAGACATGCCACTACACCGCCAGCCGACCAGATGCCAAACCAGCAGGGTGTGTGTGTGTGTGTGTGTGTGTGTGTGTGTGTATTTGAGAGGATAATGGTCATCCATGGAGGTCATCTGAGGTAGAGAAAACAGCTAAACGAATAAAGAGAGGCGGTGAGATTCCTACTGCAGCTGTTCACGCATTCACACACTAGTGTGAGGGAGAGAGATAGAAATAGGGAGAGAGAAAGAAAGAAAAAAAAGAGAGAAAGGGCGAGAGGACTTAACTACAGGTCCATAAGGTCAGCAGCAGGATGTAGATTTAAAGGTGATTTAAATCAGTGATTAGTACCAATGCAGCACTACCTGTCACTGTGTGTGTGTGTGTGGGGGGGGGGAGAAGGTGTAGAAAGAGTAAAGGGAGAAAAAAGGATAACTGCTGTATTCGGCGCATGTGACTGATAAAATTTGATAAGAAGATAGGAAAAGAGACAAGAGGGTCAACTGGAGAGAAACAGAGAGGGGTAGAGGGATAGACAGGGACTCAGGGAGAGAGAGAGAGATATTTATAGTTGATAGTATTATTGTTGCTTCAGTGGACAGGTTAGCTCTGATGCCAGTATTCTGTTCTCTACAGTATTATACTAGAGGGGAAAAGGGAGGAGAAGAGAGGGTGGTAAGGACACAGCACAGGGTAGAAAAATTACAGAAATACTCCCTCCCTCTGTGTGTGTGTGTGTCAGAGAGTGTAAATAGAGAGAGTAAACACACACACTCCTTGCAGACCAAATTAAACCTTGGACTGGCTAAAGTGTCCAACCCTAAACAGTCAACAGGGTATACACACACACACACACACACACACACACACACACACACACACACACACACACACACACACACACACACACACACACGTTCTTACACCCTTCACACCCTCACATCCTACAACGTCTCTTCATATCACAATGAATAGGCTAATCATAATATTATTACACTGTTATTACACTTGTACATAACATGTGCCTATCCCCCTTTCCACCCATGTAGACAGACATGTGATTGGCTGGCTGGACACCTCTCACGTTTTCCTCTACATATTGATCCCATTCAACTTTTATGGGGCACGAAGGTCAGTGTTGGCTCAGGCTCATTAACAGAACTGAGACAAGACCAGTGGTGATATAGACTGCTAATGAGAAGACACTAAGATGGGGCTAGATCCCAAACAGTACACTATTCCCTATATAGTGCACCACGTTTGACAAGAGCCCCCCATATACATATATATTTTTTATTTAATCTTTATTTAACTATATAGGGAAAAGGGTGCTATTTGGGACACAAACTGGGTTGTTTCCCCAACCCAAATGAGCCTACTCTTCTTGGTTAGCCTGTTATTCCTGATGTGTCATTTATTCAAAGCGCCAAGTCAGACTGAGTGAAGGCTGTGGAGCACTGTGTCACTAATCAGACAGCTACAGCCACACTTATCTAGCCTACCCCTCTCTCTGTTTCTTCCAGTCTTTTTCCTCTTTCTGTCTGTCGGTCTCTCCCTTTTCTACCCTCTCTAGTGTGTGTATGTACAGTGAGGGAAAAAAGTATTTGATCCCCTGCTGATTTTGTACATTTGCCCACTGACAAAGAAATGATCAGTCTATAATTTTAATGGTAGGTTTATTTGAACAGTGAGAGACAGAATAACAACAAAAATATCCAGAAAAACGCATGTCAAAAATTGTATAAATTCATTTGCATTTTAATGAGGGAAATAAGTATTTGACCCCCTCTCAATCAGAAAGATTTCTGGCTCCCAGGTGTCTTTTATACAGGTAACGAGCTGAGATTAGGAGCACACTCTTAAAGGGAGTGCTCCTAATCTCCGTTTGTTACCTGTATAAAAGACACCTGTCCACAGAAGCAATCAATCAATCAGATTCCAAACTCTCCACCATGACCAAGACCAAAGAGCTCTCCAAGGATGTCAGGGACAAGATTGTAGACCTACACAAGGCTGGAATGGGCTACAAGACCATTGCCAAGCAGCTTGGTGAGTAGGTGACAACAGTTGGTGCATTTATTCGCAAGTGGATGAAACAAAAAATAACTGTCAATCTCCCTCGGCCTGGGGCTCCTTGCCAGATCTCACCTCGTGGAGTTGCAATGATCATGAGAACGGTGAGGAATCAGCCCAGAACTACACAGGAGGATCTTGTCAATGATCTCAAGGCAGCTGGGACCATAGTCACCAAGAAAACAATTGGTAACACACTACGCCGTGAAGGACTGAAATCCTGCAGCGCCCGCAAGGTCCCCCTGCTCAAGAAAGCACATATACATGCCCATCTGAAGTTTGACAATGAACATCTGAATGATTCAGAGGACAACTGGGTGAAAGTGTTGTGGTCAGATGAGACCAAAATGGAGCTCTTTGGCATCAACTCAACTCGCCGTGTTTGGAGGAAGAGGAATGCTGCCTATGACCCCAAGAACACCATCCCCACCGTCAAACATGGAGGTGGAAACATTATGCTTTGGGGGTGTTTTTCTGCTAAGGAGACAGGACAACTTCACCGCATCAAAGGGTCAAATCTTGGATGAGAACCTCCTTCCCTCAGCCAGGGCATTGAAAATGGGTCGTGGATGGGTATTCCAGCATGACAATGACCCAAAACACATGGCCAAGGCAACAAAGGAGTGGCTCAAGAAGAAGCACATTAAAGTCCTGGAGTGGCCTAGCCAGTCTCCAGACCTTAATCCCATAGAAAATCTGTGGAGGGAGCTGAAGGTTCGAGTTGCCAAACGTCAGCCTCGAAACCTTAATGACTTGGAGAAGATCTGCAAAGAGGAGTGGGACAAAATCTCTCCTGAGATGTGTGCAAACCTGGTGGCCAACTACAAGAAACGTCTGACCTCTGTGATTGTCAACAAGGGTTTTGCCACCAAGTACTAAGTCATGTTTTGCAGAGGTGTCAAATACTTATTTCCCTCATTAAAATGCAAATCAAATTATAACATTTTTGACATGCGTTTTTCTGGATTTTTTTGTTGTTATCCTGTCTCTCACTGTTAAAATAAACCTACCATTAAAATTATAGACTGATCATTTCTTTGTCAGTGGGCAAACGTACAAAATCAGCAGGGGATCAAATACTTTTTTCCCTCACTGTATGTATGTATGTATGTATGTATGTATGTATGTATGTATGTATGTATGTATGTATGTATGTATGTATGTATGTATGTATGTATGTATGTATGTATGTATGTGTGTATGTATTTTGGGGCAGCAGGTAGCCTAGTGGTTAGAGTGTTGGGCCAGTAACCAAATGGTTGCTAGATCGAATCCCCTAGCTGACAATGTAAAGATCTGTCGTTCTGCCCCTGAACAAGGCAGTTATTGTAAATAACTGTAAATAATTTGTTATTAACTGACTTGCCTAGTTAAATAAAGTATATATATCTCCCCCCAGCTTGGGATGTCCCTACCTTTACCATACCCCTTGCCCAACCCTAACTATTTTAAATGTCAACTTCAATGGGGTAGGGACAACCAAGGATCACAAGGACCCCCCTCTATGTCGCATAATGATTCGTTTCACATCTTTCTCCTAAAGACATTAAATACATGAAAATGTCTGTATTAAATGGTGTTTACTTTGTAATATCTAGCTTAGACTGTACATGAGATCATTGCATTTTATCTATGACATTTTGTGCCAATTTTCATTCATTCAGGCGACCAACACACCGAGTCGATTTCATTCGAATGATAACTGTATATTCCCACATTTTTCATTCATAACGGTTGACCCTGAAGCGACAGACAACTGGTCCACACACACACACACACACACGCACGCACGCACGCACGCACACACTCACGCTCCATCTATCTCGCTCTAATAATGTCTGGAGCTCCACCACAACACACCGCGGGCTGCATAAAGCACCGTCATAAGACCATGTTCCCTTCTCCCAGGGACAAAATCAGTGAACCGATAAATCTGCGTTGCGGCCCCAAGTCCAACCACTACTGTATGTATGTATGGTCCCTTGCCGTTACACTGTAGCGCCGTGAGCAGCTCCTCCTGGCTGTTTGGCGGTAACAGTCCTGTAACGTACCAGTAAATGAAGGTAAACTGAAAATAATGTCATGCGCGGTTCTGTCTGTGCATAAAGGAATAGGAGAAACTCACCTATCGCCGTGTCTTTTGAAAAATTCCTGATGGCGATCCGTTCTCTTTGCCAGCACTCACACACATGCATTCGCCCAAGTAGCTTCAGTTTTTTCTATTCTGCCCAATTTGACAAACCCTTCTTCTATCGCTCTGCCCAGGCTCTGCCAATCCCTGGCTATTGTTAGACACACACCACCCTGCTACATAGCAACGCCCGCCCACTACACTCGTTTCTAGTATGCCAGTGGTCAGGCTGAAGCTCAGTCGTATGCTTATTGGTCTGTTTGGCCGTCTGTTTCACTGGGAGGTGAGGTGGGTTTCGCCATGAGTTTCCCCGATTACATTTCGGGGCTGCATCTCAATTATGTTTATATCGCTTCCTATCCTTGTGTCCTCTCCTTGTGCCCACTTTATTCATCTGTAGGATACAGACTTGACAGGTGCAGAGGTCAATCACTGGGCTGGATTTTACATTAGCCTTATTGAAATTTGTCATCATCATCATTTATCATAATCAGATTAATCACTGAATCCGCTGAAGGAGAGGATATAAGGAAAGGAGGAGAAAAGTGTGTGTAATTGGGTGAGGGTGATGGGCATAGACATAGTCCTGTCTCAAATGGCACTCTATTCTCTTTGTAGTGTGCTAGTTTTAATCAAGGCCCATAGGGCTCTGGACAAAATAAGTGCACTATATAGGGACCTAGGGAATAGCGTGACATTTGGGACCTACACATACAAAACCATACAGTATATGGTATGACATCATTGAATCCGTGTAGATACTGTGCTCTCTGGTGGTGGGTGGGGGGATCACACCTCACAACCTGGCCACGTTATAGCAGCAATAGGCATGGGGGTAGCAGCGCAGTGTATGGAGAGACATAGAGGAGAGGAGAGAGGAGAGAGGCAACCACTTCTGCACCATGTGAGCTCAAGCTCATCATCATCTACTATCTCTGATCCCACACACACACACGCACGCACGCACAAACATATACACACACACACACACACACACATGCACACACACACATGGTAGCCTGCTGCAGCCATAAGATAGCAGACCTAGAGGAGCTAGCAAGAAGACACATACAGAGAGAGAGGAAGAGAGGAAAAGAGAGAGGGGGAGAAACCGAGACTGAGGAGAGAGGCAGACGTTGTGGTGTCTTTGTCTGCTAGCGGTCGTCGTGCTGCTGTGTGAACTGAGCAGGAGAATCTTAATCAAGCTACTAGCTCCCAGAGGGCTATGTCTGTCTGCAGTTTACGCCATGGAGCTGGTCTCTACACTGCAGCCGTGTATCTGCAACCTAGAGCTGCGTCTGCTGGGAGAGGTGGGCCGGCTGCAGCCTCAGTTCTGTCTCAGCCTCACCTATCTGGCAAGAACACCTACCTGGCATCTGTGGTCCATGGCCTCACCTTCCATGGAGCCCTGGGAACCCCTGTAGCACGCTGGAACACACCTACCAGGGACACCTCACTGCCTGGTTCTATTCTATTCTATTGTTCTCTCTATATAATGGATACATTTTCTATTATATTGTGGATTCTATGAAAGGGATAGCTATTTTAGAGTATTCTGTATGATGGATAGTATTTCTTTCTTTTGTATATGTATAATCTATTCTAGTCTATCTGTAATGACATTCTATTCTATTCTATTGCTGTCTTTCTATAATGAATATGCATTCTATGGATAATGGATACATATTCTATTCTCCTTTATTCTATTTAGTTGTGGCGAAGATGGTGCTCCAGGTCATGGCAGCTAGCGTGGCTCGTACCATGCTACAGGGGCTGTGGGCCCTCAGTCTCTCTGACCTGCACCTGAGACACACACTCCAGGGCTTACAATGCATCAGCCCCATCCATACAGACACACACCAGCCTGGTGCTCCCCGGCCCTCTGGTCACTGCTGCAGCCGTGGAGCCTTTGCCATGCAGGCCTCCTTCACACACACACACTATGGACCAGAGGTACCGGGCACACGCCACACACACACACACGCACACACACACACACACACACACACACACACACACACACACACACACACACACACACACACACACACACACACACACACACACACACACACACACACACACAGAGGTGAACTATGGGGTCCCCTTTTTTTAAAACTATTTATCTGACATTACTCCCACTCTCCTCTTCCCTCCTCTTTGTTGCCTATTCTCTGTCCTTGTCCCTCCTCCAATTCTTTCTCCTCTTCCCTTTTCTCTTTTTATGCCTCTTCCCTACACTTGTGTTCTGCCTCATCTAGCTCTCCTCTTCCCATCCTCTTTCTCTCTCTCTCCTGTAGGTGTGATGTGTTATGTCCTGTTGTTTGATCAGATGATGTCTGGTAGAGCTTCTCCCTACCGCCTCCTTCTGGCTAACAAGAGGAAGTGACCCTGGGTCAGATTCATTAGTGCACACTGTAGCGAAACCATTTCGCAAAACAAAAAACATTTAACGACAAAACAATTTCTTATTGGATGAGTTCAGGTAGTTCCTCCACTTTTCGGTTTGTTTTCTTTTGTTTGTTATCTATTGCCCTGGACTCACCATCCATCCCTACGAACCGAAGACCCTGATGCATAGTGACCTCTTTAAAACTAAGCACATTCAAACAAAAAAGACTGTATATTGAGATGTTTTTTAACCTAATATGATTTGTGCAGTGGTGGCTGGTGGCATTTAAAAATTGAGCTGGAACGTGTTTGATACAATTTCATTCACTCTATTCCAGACATTTTTATGAGCCATCCTCCCCTCAGCAGCATTCTCTGTATTTGTGTAGCATTGATGTAAAAAGTCGATTTCTGTAGTTAGTGTTGATAGCATCTTTATAACGCTTTGCGATAGTAATTTATGTACAGTTCTACAATAGATATGATGCCTATGGCCAACCGTCCCAAGTCGCTCCTTCGCCGTCCACACACTCCACTGGTTTCCAGTCGAAGCTCGCATCCACTACGAGACCATGGTACTTGCTTACAGTTTAGCAAAAGGAACTGCCCCCCCCTACCTTCAGGCTATGCTCAAATCCTACACCCCAACCCAAGCACTCTGTTCTGCCACCTCTGGTCTCTTGGACCTCCCACACCTACGAGAGGGAAGCTCCCGCTCAGCTTAGTCCAAGCTCTCCTCTGTCCTGGCACCCCTTAAATAATCCCCCCCCATGCTATGACTGTGATGTGGTTGTCCCACTTAGCTATCTTAAAATGAATGCACTAACTAGAAGTCGGTCTGGCTCAGAGCATCTGCTAAATTACTAAAATGTAATGTAAATGTATGCAAACTGTGTCAGACCGTGGTCAATGATAAAAAAAGGTCCTCTGACAATAGTTTTGATGCATTACATTGTTGAAATGAACAGCTGAAATGATTGGAGTTGAATTGCTTTTCCAATCATTAAGATGGTGTGAGTAGCTTCGGTTGGTAGCTGGCTTGCTACACTGGATGCATAACCTTTGAAGAGCGAGAGTAGCTCCTATTTATTTAAATGAAACATGCTTGTCGAACATCTCATTCCAAAATCACAGGCATTAATATGGAGTTGGTCCCTCCTTTGCTGCTATAAACAGCCTCCACTCTTCTGGAAAGGCTTTCCACTAGATTTTGGAACATTGCTGCGGGGACTTGCTTCCATTCAGCCACAACAGCATATGAGGTCAGACACTAATGTTGGACGATTAGGCTTGGCTCGCAGTCGGCGTTCCAATTCATCCCAAAGGTGTTCAATGGGGTTGAGGTCAGGGCTCTGTGCAGGCCAGTCAAGTTCTTCCACACTGATCTCGACAAACCATTTCTGTATGGATCTCGCTTTGTGCACGGGGGCATTGTCATGCTGAAACAGGAAAGGGCCTTCCCCAAACTATTGCCACAAAGTTGGAAGCACAGAATCATCTAGAATGTAATGTAAGATTTCCCTTCACTGGAACTAAGGGGCCTAGCCCGAACCATGAAAAACAGCCCCAGACAATTATTCGTCCTCCACCAAACTTCACAGTTGATACTATGCATTCGGGCAGGTAGCGTTCTCCTGGCATCCGCCAACCCCAGATTTGTCCGTCGTACTGCCAGATGGTGAAGCGTGATTCATCACTCCAGAGAATGCGTTTCCACTGCTCCAGTGTCCAATGGCGGGTAGCTTTGCACCACTCCAGCCGACGCTTGGCATTGCACATGGTGATCTTAGCCTTGCATGCGGCTGCTTGGCTATTGAAACCCATTTCATGAAGTTCCCACGAACAGTTATTGCACTGACATTGCTTCCAGAGGCAGTTTGGAACTCGGTAGTGAGTGTTGCAACCAAAGAGAGACGATTTTTACACGCCAACGCGCTTCAGCACTCGGCGGTCCCGTTCTGAGCTTGTGTGGCCGACCACTTTGTTGCTCCTAGACGTTTCCACTTCACAATAACAACATTTACAGTTGACTGGGGCAGCTCTAGCAGGGCAGAAATGTTATGAACTGACTTGTTGGGAAGGTAGCATCCTATGATTGTGCCACGTTGAAAGTCACTGATCTCTTCAGTAAGGCCATTCTACTGCCAATATTTGTCTATGGAGATCGCATGGCTGCATGCTCGATTTTATACACCTGTCAGCAACGAGTGTTGCTCAAATAGCCAAATCCACAAATTTGAAGGGGTGTCCACATATTTGGGATGTATTTGTAAGTGCTCTGTGAGAGGCTTGCGTTGCTCAGTGTTAAAATTAATTTTCAAGATTGACAACACCTCACCCAAGAACAATAGTTTAAAGTGGCTCTCGCTCTACTCATGCTGCCTAAAAGCGAAGCAAAGCAAATAAGAAACCTTGGTTTCTGTGGCTAGTCCCCGTCTAGTGCAGGGACTCCCAAACTTTTTCACGAAAATTACCACAATATATACAGGCATTTTTTTTTTAAGCGTTAGCTAATGTGGGCTAGTTGATCTGGACATTTCTGACAAGTTATAAATAGCTCTAAGGTATGTAATGACTAGCATGACAAGAGGAACTGATGATGCACTACCCAATTTTATTACAAATGTCAAGAATACGTTTAAAGTCGGACTGCGCCCCCCCCCCCTCTCCCCACAATTTTGGAACCACTGGTCTAGGTTGCTGCCTCTGGTGCACATGTACCGCTTCGAATTCGGCCCAAAGCCATTTAAGCACACTGTCCTCTTTTTAATAAACAAACAAAGACATTAAAAATATTTAAACAAAATAAAATTTCCAAATGCACCAGTGGAGCTCCTACGTTACTCCTCTGGAATGTGCACAGAAGAAACACCTTGTTCTTTATTCAAAAACACGTGTGTTTAATGAAGAGATTTCATACAAAGCCAACACTGTTCCCTGTTGGGGAAATCTCAGTACAACTGGTCTTCAGTTGTACTTCAGGTACAAAACTGTGTATGTTGAGATGAACAGAAAATCAGGAAGTGGAGAGATTGTATTCTCCTCCAATCCCACAAGTGCTTTGACTGGCAGTGGAGTTGAGTTCCATCTGGGAGAAGGAGAGGGGGAGAGAGAGAGTGAGAGACTTAACTAGAGTATGGTAAGCAGGTCCATAAGGTTGGCAGCAGGATGTGGATTACAAGGTGATAAACACAAAACATCAAACGTACTGATAATTACAAAGTAGTATTATGATATGTTATTTCTAGTGGTCTACGTCTGCATCTTCAAACTGTCCGGCCATCGTCGACCCTGCATCCACCTCCATCCCATCTGCAAAGACAGACAAAGAAATAGAACGACTAGAATAGACTCATCAGCCAATATACTGATTATCATTAAACACATACTGCTTTCTTCATGCTCATGTGTCTATAATAGGTTTGGGCTATACTTAGTACTTCATACATGCTGGTCAATCAGTTATTTTTCAAGGAAGAGCAAGGGGCTCTGAACACCCCCCCATCAACCTTATGTAAATTTCACATTTACATAAGTACTTCAGACCCTTCACTTGGTGCTTTGTTGAAGCACCTTTGGCAGCGATTACAGCCTTGATTCTTCTTGGGTATGACCCTACAAGCTTGGCATACATGTACTTGGGGAGTTTCTCCCATTGTTCTCTGCAGATCCTCTCAAACTCTGTCAGGTTGGATGGGGAGCGTCGCTGCACAGCTATTTTCAGTTCTCTCCAGAGATGTTCGATCAGGTTCAAGCCCAGGCTCTGGCTGGGACTTGAAGCCACACTGTCTTGGCTGTGTGCTTAGGGTCGTTGTCCTACTGGAAGGTGAACCTTCGCCCCAGTTGGAGGTCCGGAGCACTCTAAAGCAGGTTTTCATCAAGGATCTCTCTGTACTTCGCTCCGTAATCTTTCCCTCGATCATGACTAGTCTCCCAGTCCCTGAAAAACATCAACAAGCTTCACCGTAGGTATGGTGCCAGCTTTCCTCCAGACGTGACGCTTGGCAATAAGGCCAAAGAGTTCAATCTTGGTTTCATCAGACCAGAGAATCTTGTTTCTCATGGTCTGAGAGTCCTTTAGGTGTGTGTTGTCATGTGCCTTTTACCGAGGAATGGCTTCCACCTGGCCACTCTACCATAAAGGCCTGATTGGTGGAGTGCTGCAGATGGTTGTCCTATCTCCACAGAGGATCTCTGGAGCTCTATCAAGAGTGACCATCGGGATCTTGGTCACCTCCCTGACCAAAGGCCCTTCTCCCGATTGCTCAGTTTGGCCAGGCGGCCAGCTCTACAGACAATTCCTTCGACCTCATAACTTGGTTTTTGCTCTGACATGCACGGTCAACTGGGGGACCTTATATTGACAGGTGTGCGCCTTTCCAAATCATGTCCAATCAATTGAATTTACCACAGGTAGACTCCAATTAAGTTGTAGAACATCAAGGATGACCAATGGAAACAGGATGCACCTGAGCTCAATTGAGTCTAATAGCAAAGCATCTAAAACCTTATTTACATAAGTAATCTTTATTTTTTATAAATTAGCAAACATTTCTAAAAACCAGTTTTTGCTTTGCCATTATGGGGAAGTGTGTGATTTTTTATTTAATACATTTTAGAATATGGCTCTAACGTAAGAAAATGTGTAAAAAGTCAAGGGGTCTGAATACTTTCCGAATGCACAGTATACGGAGTTATATTAACTTACTACGCTAAGATATAGGTACAGTTGGAGTCAGAAGTTTACATACACTTAGGTTGGAGTCATTAACACTCGTTTTTCAACCCCTCCACAAATGTCTTGTTAACAAACTATAGTTTGGGCAAGTCAGTTAGGAAATATACTGTGTGCATGACACAAGCAATTATTCCAACAATTGTTTACAGACAGATTATTTCACTGTATCACAATTCCAGTGGGTCAGAAGTTAACATACACAGAGTTGACTGTGCCTTTAAACAGCTTTGAAAAATCCAGAAAATGATGTCACGGCTTTAGAAGCTTCTGATAGGCTAATTGACATAATTTGAGTCAATTGGAGGTGTACCAGTGGATGTATTTCAAGGCCTACCACGCAGTCATCATACCGCTCAGGAAGGAGACGCGTTCTGTCTCCTAGAGATGAACGTACTTTGGTGAGAAAAGTGCAAATCAATCCCACAACAACAGTAAAGGACCTTGTGAAGATGCTGGAGGAAACAGGTACAAAAGTATCTATATCCACAGTAAAATGAGTCCTATATCGACATAACCTGAAAGGCCGCTCAGCAAGGAAGAAGCCACTGCTCCAAAACCGCCATAAAAAAGCCAGACTATACGGTTTGCAACTGCACATGGGGACAAAGATCATACTTTTTGGAGAAATGTCCTCTAGTCTGATGAAACAAAAATAGAACTGCTTGGCCATAATGACCATCGTTATGTTTGGAGGAAAAAGGGGGAGGCTTGCAAGTCGAAGAACACCATCCAAACCGTGAAGCACGGGGGTGGCAGCATCATGTTGTGGGGGTGTTTTGCTGCAGGAGGGACTGGTGCACTTCACAAAATAGATGGCATCATGAGGATGGAAAATTGTGGATATATTGAAGCAACATCAAGACACCAGTCAGGAAGCTAAAGCTTGGTTGCAAATGGGTCTTCCAAATGGACAATGACCCCAAGCATACTTCCAAAGTTGTGGCAAAATGGCTTAAGGACAACAAAGTCAAGGTATTGGAGTGGCCATCACAAAGCCCTGACCTCAATCCTATAAAAAATTTGTGGGCAGAACTGAAAAAGCGTGTGCGAGCAAGGAGGCCTACAAATCTGACTCAGTTACACCAGCTCTGTCAGGAGGAATGGGCCAAAATTCACCCAACTTATTGTGGGAATCTACCTGAAACGTTTGACCCAAGTTAAACAATTTAAATGCAATGCTACCAAATACTATTTGAATGTATGTAAACATCTAACCCACTGGGAATGTGATGAAATAAATAAAAGCTGAAATAAATCATTCTCTCTACTATTATTCTGACATTTCACATTCTTAAAATAAAGTGGTGATCCTAACTGACATAAAACAGGGACTTTTACTAAGATTAAATGTCAGTTATTGTGAAAAACTGAGTTTAAATGTATTTGGTTAAGGTGTATAACTGGTTAAGGTGTTAAACTTCCGACTTCTACTGCAGATATTTACACTATAGTGAGTTATAACTTCAACAGACAGTACATTATCTCTCCAGTACATTATATCTCCAGAACATTATTGGTGGAAGATCGCAGCGACCGGTGAGTATATAGGGCTTGTTGCTAATCTCTGACATACAGAGCTACAGATAAACCTGTGCATTTATTCCAACATACAACACAAAATTATACAAATAATAATCTGTTTCATAATATTTAATTTGTTACCGGTAGTTAAACTGATGGAAGTATGATTGCTTTAAAAGTTAAAAAGGTATGATGTGTGTGTGTGCACTACAAAATGTGTGTGTGCATTACAAAAACACCAGTGGCTCATGAGTCACTACTGTCAGGTTGCAACACAACCTGACAGTAGAAATGGTTCAAAATCATACCTTTTTAACTTTTAAAACAATCATACTTCCATCAGTTTAACTACTGGTAACAAATGAAATATTATGAAACAGATTATTATTTGTATAATTTTGTGTTGTATGTTGGAATAAATGCACAGGTTTGGAATTTGATGTGTTGCAGGGAAGTGGGAACAGGTACCATGTCATCAACATGTAGAAAGAGACAAGGTGAAGGAGCTATTAAGGAGATCAAAAATATACTACCCAATAGGAAAGAGATTGAGGGAGAGGGAGAAAATATGCTATGAGAGGGAAAGAGAGATGGCACAAGAGACAGAAAAGATAGAAGTTAAAGAGATTTGCATAAATAGGGAAGAGATGGTACGAAAGAGATTCTAGCAGAGGGAAAATATGATACGAGAAAGTAATAAAGAAATGGAAGGAGAGCGAGAGAAAGTGCTGGAAGAGGGAGAAGAGATGCCCCTGGTGAAAAGACTGAGGAAAAGCACGGAGAAGCCAATTCAAAGTGAGTGCACCTCAACCATCATATATTTAGGCAGTTTTTTTTGTTTAACTTCATGCCTAAGGAGCCCCACCAAGTTAAAGGAGAAGACTGGGGTGCCTGATTATATGTTGTGCTATATTTCAGGTGTGTTGTAGAATACATTTTAATCTATTGTTTAGGTTCATGTTAGAATGGCATCTTTAGGTTGAAAAATTACTCTTTCTCAGAGGGACATTTAGGCACAGAAAGTGTTTTTTTTTCATTCTTTTGTAGTGATGGGAGATAAGTCAGTGGCAGGCAGAGAAGTTGGAGAACCATCCGGTGCTCAAGAGGAGAAGGACCAATTACCAGAATCAGGCTGACTTCAATGCTCTTATTGTAACTTCTAGAGGACTCCATGGCTAAGTTCCTGCTCATGACAGACATGCGCCCAAGGAGCTAGTCTCGTAATGTTTTTTTTAACCAATCTTACACCAGTCCTTTGAACTTGTTTTTGTATGCATCTTATATTGTATTATGTTACGTTCTGTTTGTAAGGCATTTGCTGTTATGTAGCAACTATGTCGAGTGGGATCATTGTTACTATCCTCTGGCGCCATCTGGTGATTGTTACAATACACCACTAACAAGCGGAGCCAAGAACCTCCGCTGTGTATTATTTATATCCTCATGCTGAAATTTTGCCTAGGGATTAAAAAAAAAAAATACATACATACATACATACATACATACATACATACATACATACATACATACATACATACATACATATATATATACACACACTGTTTCAGTGTGTGACCTACCCTCGTATCCTGTGTTTGAGTATTTGTGTGACCTATCCTTGTACGATACGTGAGTGACCCACCATCAAACTCTCCATTGGCCTCATCAGTGCGGACCCCAGCCATGTGAAAGGTGTTAGCAACAGACTGAGCTAACATGCCCTCCAGTCTCTGTAGAGTAGCCTGGCCTTCAGCCGTCAGACCCGACACACCCTCCTCATATGTACAGAACGACGGGATATCACCCTGACCAAGCTCTGCAGGACAAAGAGAGAGAATACCACCTGTGAGTGCGTACCTGCGTGTGTAGTAGTAGCAGCTGATAGGGTGAGTGCATAGTTGTTAGGCTTCTTACCTGCCTCTTTTCCGTTGAAGGGAGAAAGAAGGTGGAGATACAATGTTAGTATTATCTTCTTTATTACTCCATCTATGTGAGATTGTAAACTGTCTGTAAAAGCGTGAGTGTACTGTTTGTAGAACTGTGTGTGTGCTTGTATAAATGAGTGTGTGTGTTACACACCTGCTTCTTCCACATCGTACTCATCTCCGTCAAAGTCCCCGTCGGAGTCTTCATCATCCGGGTCTGGGTGCAGGGCCTGACACTCACACATCGCTGAAAACATAGACTCCACTGGACACACACACACACACGTTAGGGAAATCTGGGTCCTAATGCTAGCTAGCATAGTGATTACAAACTAGAGCTGAATGTCAAAGAATGCGAGAGCCAAAAGCTTTAGACAGCCCTAATGCATGTGTGTAGTGAGATGTTTGAACTTGTTATTGACTACTGTACAGCACTTGTTGTATTATATATGGAAGATGTTATTATATGTGACCTGCTTAATAAAGATGTATTTACTTTAATTTAGCCCTGCCCTACTAGCCATCCCTCTCCCCTCTGACTTACATGCTGCCTTGTCTCTAGGGACGAAGCGGATCTCTGTGATCCTCTCAGACTCATCTTCCTCACTGCTGTTATCCTCATCCTCCTGATCATGGGCATTCTCCTGCATCTCTGCTTCGTTCTCATCTGGGGAACACAGACACACACTAAGAACTTTTACTCGTTCACAAGTTTGCGTTACACTGAGTTTGATATTTACCATGATGGACAGGTGTGTCTCACCGTTGAGTTTGGCGTTGACCATGACGTATAGATGTTCCTGTGGGTAGGTGCTGAAGTCTCGTGAGATGGCGTGCAGGCTGATAGTGGGGTACTCTAGAGAGAAGCCCATCCCTGATCCGTCAAACCACGACAATCGCCTGGAAAACACAGGAAAGCAACATTTTGACTAGTCACGAGGTGAAAACTCATTGTATTTCCTTGATTCATCACGTCTCCCCTCATAGCCTCATCAAAACAGAGGAACCTCATATCTTCCCCGCCAATGTGCTTTGAAAAGGAGACAAGGAGGAAGGGTGTGAGTCAAGGAGATGTGAGGAATCAATTAAATACAATGGAGAGCCACTCCAAATCACTGACTAGATAGCCAACTAACGTGAGGCAAAATGCAAGTTCATGGTGCTCAAGTTAATACTTTCAAAGGAAAAACACATAAGACAAATGTAAGTCTTGAAACTTCCTGATTTTAGGACTTTAAATAAATTAGCTAGCATGCTAACTAGCTAACAATGCTAGCTAACTTAGCTAGTTATCCACAATATCGTCGCATACGTTTCAGCAACGTAGAGCGTTCCTGCGCCGAGACCCTTCCCGTCCAACACCGCCGTGGTCTCGGCTTGTTCATGCCGGACTCCCTCGCTGGGTGGAGGGACACTCCTTAGCAAAACCATCCTCAGAAACTGATGGAGATGACGGCCAGAGAAAACGCTCGTTTGGGTCGGTCCGGAGCTGTCAACAACACTGCGCTTCTGTGACCTGGTTGGCTATTTCGTTTCCCAAAGATGCCTATTTAACGCTGCTGGACATAAACTGATATCTAGACGTTTGTGCAGGGAAGACGATATAGCTAGTCAACTAGTTATCGATAGCCTGAAGAGTTAACGTTAGTTAGAATATGCATTCCGTATACATTCCCCAGAAACGTTAGTGCCACTAGCTCGCTTGGTAGTATTTACTCGACCCAGCTCCCCACGCTGCTTTCACTGCTAGCTAGTAGCTAACGTTGCCGTTCTTATTATACCTCAGTGGTAACAAGTTACCCAGTATCCCCGCCAAGAACATAGGTTTCCACTAGTTACCACAGCCACAAAGTTACAAAAATGGCTCTTAAATTCATCAACATCGAAAAGGTGCTTTTTGGTCTTAGTTTAAGGTTTGGGTCCTTTATTATAGCTCAGGGTACGGTTTCAAATCAAATTTGTAAAACAATGCGAGGTTTATGACTTTGTGGGTGTGGTAACTAGTGACTACAAAGAGTAGAGACAGATATTAGAGAAAGGAGAGGGAGAAGGAACATCAACCGCAAGAAAACATTACCGCCAACTACGGGTCGGGGGTTATACGAGGAAGTGATGATTTCCGTCTTCCTACTAGGCGCGCGAAAAGTAAAAATGCAACAACATTTGTTCCTCGCTTTGACGTTTGGCTATAACAATGCAAACAAGCTGCTGTACGATCGTATGTACCAACAGACAAGTGCCAGAGCAAGACTTGTATTTATTCCTTAAGATAAGACCCGCCGTAAAGCCTGGATAGACTCTAGTCTGAGTATGTCTCTTATCTAACGTTCCACTCCTTCCCATTGCCAAACATTTTGGCACATGACATGGAATACGGGGAGTGGAATGTTAGCTAGCGAGACTGGTACCCAGGCTAGATGGATAGCAGCGAGAATAAGTGGACTACATCACCAGCGAGCAGTGTTGTGTTCAGACCATTTCGAGAAGACTGCTTCTGTCTACAACCCAGACCTGCTAGATTCGCTCCACTATAATATTGGACGACAAAGAAGATCCAGTGCCGAGTATTTGTGTATTTAATAGAACTACAAAGAGCCCAAGGAAATCTGGGGCCATTGCGAAAAGGCTCAAATTGGAGGTACTGTATGTTGTCTGCCATGAGTAGTATACATTGGTGGAGTGACTTCAGTAGTAGGCTAGCTCTTATTTATTTCTATGCAGGCTATTTACCATGGGCCCCGTACCATTTCTCAACCATTGGTTCATTTGTTCAACGTTTAAACCATACTATTTGGTTTACTAACACGTTTGCACATTATTCTAGATTTAGCAAACTGCACTAGGTGGACAGGCCGTTAAGTCAAATATGCACCAGAGCAAAGTATAGAACCCAGGTACCTCACAGTACCACTACCTATGGCCATGGTAACAGCAACACAGTTTCCCAGACCAGAGACAACCACTCCTCCACAGGAACACTAGATCTGGACACAGAAGAAAGCTGCATGTTCAACACCTGAGATCTTAAACCAGGAAGATGAAGGCACTTCTATTCCCTATATAGTGCACTACTTTTTACTTGAGCCCTACTATAGGGAATAGGCTGCCATTTTGGGGTGCATACAAGGACTACCGTTGAGCCAAGGAGATGGCAGCAAGTTTCATGGACTCCTGATAGGCTATACATACATACATACATACATTAGCTTTTTATCTGATACGGCATTATGATTAAAATGTTTAAAAAGCTTAACATAATCACTACTGTAGGACAGGGATCATCAACTAGAACATAATTAGAAATCATTTGTAGACTGCAAGAAACCCAAACAGAGAGGACTAAAAAAAAATCATTTCAAACCTTGCTTACATTTGTTTTACGATCACGTGTCTATTATGCATGGGAATACTTGGGAACTGATTTCCAAAATTAAAGTCACTTGGAGCTGATTGGCGGGCCAAATTAAGTCACCGTTTGGCCCGTGGACCGCCAGTCATGGCACCCTGCTGTAGGAAGTACTCAATGATTGTGGTTATATTGGTATAACAGCAAACAAAAACACACCAATTGTGTCGGTCGATGAACATGTCATCCCATTGCGTGGGTCCAATGTGTAGTCAATCTTTGTATAGTAAAAGATTTCAAAAGCAGACAAAGTGCATCTGTGAGATGCTTGAATATTGGTTTTTAATAACTTATAAAACACCTATGTTACAGCACCAACTATAAACATACTGTACATACACTGGATGAAAAACAGGGTGATTTTTTTTTCAGACTGAACATCTCAAAAGATTTTATTGGGGGGAGAAACAAACAAACATAACAGTGAGCTAGAATGATAGAATCTACAAGCGGATCAGATAGAACTTTAATGATAAAAACAGACAGTGGACTGAGGGCCAGATACAGTATTCACACCTGGGGCCATATTCATTAGGGCACACAGCAGCAAAACATTTAGCAAGTTCAGGTAGTCCCTCCCTGTTTCAGTCCTTTTTCTGACTAATGAGTATGACCCCATCTTCTCAAATAGTAGTAGGATGTAGAATGTATAGACTGGACTGAAGAGTTGTAGACTATTGTGGATAAATTATTCAGTCCTCACTGAGTGAGAGGAGGTACACTTCAACTAACACATAACAACCAACAGTGAATTGATTTACTGAACATAGCTAGGTTTGCCAGTGTCCATCTGCCAGCCCCCAGTGTACTGTAGCTATAACTACAACTGTATCCAGAACTGTAGTTGTAACTGGTCAAATCTGCAAAGTGCCATTTGAGATGAATCAGCCTGTATGAATCTCTTTCTAGTCGTTATCTTCCTGGTTCACAGCAGAACAACAGGAGCAGCTCTTCCATTGTTTTAAAACATCCAACTCTTTGTTTTGGGATAATTAAACGCTCCAGTCCATTCGCTCTCTCCTTCATGGAATATAGAACACTATTTTACAAGGAGACAGAAGAGAGAAGGGAACATTCTAGCATTTTACAGGATCAGCAGCCAGACAGAGAGAGTATCTATGTACAGTCCAAAACAGCTAAGGCGGGTGTCTGTCTGGTGGAGGTCAGGACAATCCTTCACCCTCTGGCTGTGTATTGTGTTGTGTGTCTGTGTGTTGGATGGTGCTAGTGCATTTGGTCCAGTAGTTACTCATCCTGTTTAGGGAGGAGGGGAAGGAGAAACGGAAGGAGGGATGATGATGAGGTAATGAGAAAGGTCATTGGTGAAAGGCAAGAAAGTAAAAAAAATAAAAATAACTCTAAATAATAGTCTGTATGTCATTACGCGTCTGACTGGTCAGGAGGTGGGGGGCTGTTCTGTCCAGCTCTGGCTGCTCTGTCCCTGGGGAAGGCTGCGCTCTCAGCCCCAGGCTTCATTGAGCCTCTAGAGGCCTGCTGTCTGTTAGGGCTGTTTGATTCCTTGTCTTTTGACAATGTCTTTCTCAGCTTCTTCTCCTCTTCATCCTCCTCCTTATTTTTTCCCTCTTCATCAGAGTCGATGCGGTTAAGTCGTTTGCAGATAGGACGATCTTCCTCGGATGACGACTCCGATTCCCCATTATCATCCTCAGTGGAGGGTCTGCATTTCTTCAGCAGAGCTAGATGTTTCCTCCGCTGTTCTATCAACACCTCTCTCCGCTTCCCTCTGCCCATCTTCTCTCCTCCCCTCTTCTTTCCCCTTGTTCTAGTCTCCTCCACCTCTTCTCTCCACCTCTTTCCCCTCTTTTCTTCCTCCTCAGACTCTCTCGAATGGGAGGATTCTGAAATAGAGTGAGCGAGCGGCGGATTCAGACATCAGCAGGAGTTAACCCCGCATTCAGACACTAGGGGCAAAAACGTTTCTTTGCCCGGTGCAATGGAATCGATGGCCAAAGTTGCCGCGGAAGTGGTGAAAAATTTAAAACTGCTCTATTTTCTCTGCATCTGGTGACGTGTGTTTTCCGCTTCATCCAGCCAACCAGAAAATGTTGGTTTAGGGACAGTGGTCGGTTTAGATTGGTTTAAATTTAGGAGGGGGAGGGGTGGAACATTATCGGCAATCTTTCACTTGCAGAAGCGTTTTTTTGCCGCTAGTGTCTGAATGCGGGTTGGTTATGAATTGTTTACATTCACTAAATGACAGTCTGTCAAGTTCCACATGGACCTCCCTAATTTGGGGCAGGGATGGTAACCATAGTAACTGACCATCGCTGTTTGAGCTGGAGAGACGACGGCCGAATTTGGCCTTGTCCTTGTTAGTGGTTGCCTGGGAACCCTCGGATTCCGACGTCTCGCGGTAGTTCACCTCCCGTTTCCGGCCCCGCCTTAAACCACACCTCTTCCTGTCCTCATCGCTGTCACTCAAATCACTGGTCTCTACAGAAAGAGACAGAGTTTTATTTGACTTTCAACTGAACATGTTCTTTAACCTCCAGCACCAAACCTGGATTTCTGTTTGTCATCTTTTCCCAACTCATATTCCAAGCCTTACTCACCTATCTCCTCTTCCTCCTCATCTTCACTCTCCTCCTCCCCCCATCCTCTCCTCCGTCTGCGAGGGCGTTTCTTGCACTTTGCTGAGGTCCTGGTGGTTCTCTGTTTAGGTGCCCATCTCTGTGCCCGTGTAGACTGGCTTACGAAGCCCGGGTCACTGGCAAAGCTGTCCACATCACTGGCTGCTTCCTCATCACCTGACGCTACAAACTCCTCCTCCGTACTACAGACACAAGTTTAAAGTTTGCATTTATAGTGCTCAAACAAAAAATTACTTTACAATATGGGGGGGGTAGCTCCAATGCGTAGCACCCACATACACACATATATCCACAGAATTACTAGGACTGACTTAAGGCCAGTCAGGGACGAACGCACCTGGCGCTGAGCTGAAACTCCTCCTCACTCTCTGCAGCCGTGCTGTCGCTCTCCAGGTCGTTAAGTCTCCGCCTCTTCCTGCTCCTGGTGGGAAGGGCCTGAGCTGTGGTTGGTCCTCGTTTCTCCTTCCCCTCCTCCGATATGGTGGCCATGTCCTTATCCCGCCTCACTCCTACACACAGGACCACAGGGTTACACAGAACAACAGGAACACAGGCAGGCCACTATTCTGTCATCTAAACCCTTTTGTTTGCATCTTGTTCCTCATATTGGATGCATCCGAAATGACACCATATTCCCTACATAGTGCACTACTATTGACCAGGACCCTTAGAGCTCTGGTCAAAAGTAATGCAACTATATAGGGCAGGGTTACCCAACTGGCATCCCGCGGGCCGGATTTGGCCCACAGGTGATTTTATTTGTCGCCCCAAGTTTCCTTTGCCCAAAAAAATAATCTATTCCCACGCATAATAGAGACACATGAATGTATACAAATGCAAGCAAGGTTTGAAATGATGTCCTCCCGACCATCCGCTCAAGAAATAAATAAATAAAAATATCGTCCCTTGGCTGAATCTAGTGGATAATCCCTGATATAGGGAATAGGGTGCCATTTGAGAGCCATTCAGTCTTCAGTGTACACACTCATTTCCTTTCTCTCTCTCCTCTATTTCTCACCTCCTCCATCCGCATCTCTGACGTCTTCCTCTATCGCTTCATCAATGGCGTCATCAAAGTCATCAAACCTGGAACACACACACACACACACACACACACACACCAGGGTTTACGTTAGGAAAATGTGGAGCCGGACAACGCAGGGGAGAACGACTTCTCATTGAAGCCGGAGGAATTCAAGGCTGACCGCGGTACTGCACGAATTGTTAGTAGAAAACAGGATCCCCATAATAGTGAATGGAAAAATGGCAATCTTCATACACACTTTTTTTGGAAGACAATCATGGTTCCAATAATTGCTTCTAATACACCAGATGTTTTAAAATCGTGCATAGAAGAAGTTAGAAGAATAATTTAGTTACTAATTGCAGCCTGCAGTACCCTGGTCGGCCTTCAACTTGAGTTACTCAATGAGAAGGAGCAGCACTGAGCTAGCCTGCAACATCACTTCCTGGAGTAACTCAAACTAGATTTCTTGACGGGTCCAAAATGTTGGACCCATTCCGAAATGGACCTGGGGCTTTCCCACCCGAACCCGATATGCATAAATAGATTTTTTTAAATATAAAAACCCATTCTGTACAGACCCGAGGACAACTAGACCCGTTCCGTATAGACCTGGTTAGATCCAGACCCGGTCTGATCAGAGTGAGGGAAGCAGCAGAAAAGTAATTTTTTTAAGCGACTTTATTAACACCGAGCTGATAAAGCTTGAGAGGACGGAAAAAGGTGCCGCACTAGCAGACGCGGGAGAGGCAATACTGTGTGAGTGACACAGGGAGAAGGGAGGGAAAGAGCAACCAACCAAGCTGACTCGCGCTATAGTAGACTATGGGCGGCAAGTAGCCTAGTGGTTAAGAGCGTTGGGCCAGTAACCGAAAGCTCGATAGTTCAAATCCCCGAGTGGGCAAAGTGGAAAAATCTTCCATTCTGCCCTTGAGCAAGGCAGTTAACCAGCAACAGCAACTGTTCCCCGGGCGCCGATGACGATGATTAAGGCTGATGACTCTCTGATTCAGAGGGGTTGGGTGAAATGCAGAAGACACATTTTGGTTGAATGCATTCAGTTGTGTAACTGAATAGGTAACCCCTTTACCTTTCCCATATATAGCTGCCATAGCTAGGTTATTTATCATCAAATACGATTACCTAGTACCTGTCTTGACTGCATCAAACCCGTAAGAAGCTAGTTAAGCTAGCTAACGTTAGCTAGCTAGGCTAACTGAGGCTGCAGTGCATGTGCTCTCATCCTACAAATAACAACAATTCCATTCAGAATATTAAGTAGCAGCCTACCTCTTGGTCTTGGTAGCCTATCCTTCAACATTTTAATTCCATATCCCGAGTGGCGCAGCGGTCTAAGGCACTGCATCTCAGTGCTAGAGGCGTCACTACAGACCCTGGTTTGATCCTGGGCTGTATCACAACCGGCTGTGATCTGGAGTCCCATAGGGCGGTGCACAATTGGCCCAGCGTCGTCTGGGTTAGGGGAAGGTTTGGCCATTATTGTCAAATAAGAATTTGTTCTTAACGGACTTGCCTAGTTAAAATAAGGTTCAAAAAAAAAAAAAGAGATATTTCCTAACTTTTGCCACACACAGAGCGAGGCTCTATGACTAGCCTATAGCTGCTTTGATGACTTATGTTGACCATCAACAAGCTACATACGCCATGCTCCACTCTTGTGAAAACCAAGAGCAGCAATATAAATTATACATTTTCTCTCTCTACTGCAGCAGTTGTGTTCAGATATGTACAGGGCCCTTCAGGAAGAGTCAGTTCAAGTTACACATACCTGAGACAATTATATCAGGTCTAACCCAGACCCGTGACATTATTTAGAATTCTGTATCTGGACCCGCTCAGGTCCCGGATCGGGTCTCAGGTATTCGGGTACAGGTGGCTCAGTGAAGACCTCAAACAGCGCATGTTATGTCTCCATGAGACGCCATTTTAACCCACTTCATTTGGCTTCAGTGCGCTATAGTCTTCAAATAGGAATGAATAGTGTCATGTGATTGACTTTTACCATTCATTTATACTGTCATTGGGACGTGACAGGGAAGATTTTAATTTACCGGCCATTTGAGAAATTTACCAGACCCATATGCATTTGGTTGCGTAACCCATGAAGTTGTCTACCAACGGTGCTCAATGAAGCAGCCAATAAAACATGTTCAAACATTTGCCAAAATGCAATTCTATACAACGCACCTGATGCGAGTGGTTCCATATGTGACAGAGATAAAAATCTCTGTTAGAAACTTAGAATGAAGGGGAATCTAAAGATGCAACTAGGACGGGTCACTAAAAACCAATAGAACAAAAGAGAAATGCTGGTTTCAATGGCATATGAGGAAGTCTTTATAAAATAATTCCTTCCACGTTTCCATGGTGGGATTTAGCCGAGGCTACTTTGAAGCAAGGTAAGACATGCCTCATAATATGAAGTAAAACACATAGGTTTCTAACAATTTAGTATGTTTTCAAAGATGCATACTGCCTCCAGCTCACATTGCAAATTAGTGGGTGCCGCGCTGATAGCCTGCCTACCATTGCCTATGCAATGGAATGGCGAATGGGAGGCGAGCTTCAATTATCAGTTGAGAAGAAGAAAGAATTATAGCTCTATAATCATGACCATCAAAACTGTTTATCACCCAATTGCATTTAGAATTGTCGCGCAATGAAATGTTTCACTCCAGCAACGAGTTTGACGAGTTATATTCTGCTCATAATAGGCTCTGTAGGCTGTGTGCATGTGATAAATAAGATGTGTGATGACTAACAAATACACACGCCCCAATTTAATTCCACTAAATTTAGCCAATTAATCTATAGACCGATAAGCATGACGGTCAAATGCATTTCCATCGACTGGTATTTCCATCAATGGGATGTTTTTTTCTCCTGGTCAATTTCTCCAGGCAACAATTTTATTTTGTGGCTTTAATTTATTTATTTTTCCTTGGCCAAAACCCTGGCACACACGCACACTATGAGATGGGATTGTCAACATGAGACTTACCTATTTTGTTTGAGCTGTGCCGTCACTTCTCACTCTCTCTCTCACACACACACACACACACACACACACAACCTACCTGTAGCTGATACACTTCCTGGTTCTGGTAGACCTCCTTCCCAGATTTTTGGTATTTTTTGCATCTTTCTTTTTCGCCTGTTTCTCCTCTTCTTCCTCCCCTTCCTGCTAGAATCACAACACACACAAATTCAGATTATGATAATTTATGTTATGCACATTTGGCCTTCTAGACTAAATTTGCCTAATTGTGTGTGTACTTACAGGAATGATGTTCTCCACACTGATTCCCACATACACCAGACGCTCCCTCCTACAGAGAAAAAACACAGGAATTACACAACCATTTCAGTGTGTGTGTGACAGTGTTTGAGTGAGACCGTGTGTGTGACGTGTGAGATTGAGTGTGTGTATGTGTGTGACCTCCTCTCAGCTCTGTCTCTTTTCTTCATAGCGCAATCCAAATTCTGCAGCTGCTCCTCTAGTCTGTCACACAGCAGCTTCTACAGAGACCAGGGACAGTGTTAATACATGCATGCATGCGCGCACACACACACACACACGCTCTCTCTCGCTCTCACTTACGTGTTGGCAGGGCGGGCAGAACCATTCTCCCTCAGGTATGACCATGAGAGGGGGTCTGAGACAGGCGGTGTGGTAACCACTATCACATGAATCACACAGCAGGATCTGCAGCAGAGAAACACACAGGTTGGTTTCAAACGGAGTGTGCGCACATTCAGGTGCTTGGTGTAAATAAACTCATGAAATCAAGAATAGATAGTGATCTGCAGAAGGGAAACAGTTTAAACACACCGTTTCTGGCTTCACAGTAAAGCACAATATTTCATAAGTCATACGGATGCCGAGATGTAAAGGTACAAAAAACACAATCTACTCCAAACACACAGACTTCTCACCAGTTCGGGGTGGTTGGGGAGTCCACAGTGGCTGCAGGGATCTTCATTAGGCGTCTCCTCTGATTGGCTAGAGTCATCTGAGTCACAACCACTTCCCCTACCCCCTCTCCCCTCCTCCCTCCCCCTCTCCTCCTCTCCTCCCTCATTCGGTTTGCATCTCTTCGCTCGAGTATTTGACCAGCGGGCACCTCGTTGTCTTCGTCTGCTCTGTAGACACACACATAAAACACATAAACACATGGTTACAATCAATCACATTGATAACCTACATTTTCTTGGCTATGATCATTTTGACATTCATACAAAGCCTTATTCCTAGATCACTTATGAGTAAATTAACTTTTAAAACAAAGTAGTTACCTTTACAGTCCTGCTTTGTCCCTCAGGGTTTTCTCTCTTCTTTTGCCATTGAACAGTCTTCTCCTCTTCTTCCTCCCTCACCCCTGGGGGTGCGTCTTGCCTCTCCACCTTGTTTGGGCTGGGTCTGTAGGTAGGGTTGATCAGTAAAATATCAAATTACAGCACAATGGAGACAGCTCCAACAATACCAGCGGAGCTGGGGCACAGTTGGAGAAGATGGCCAAAGACAGTCAGAAGAAGTGGAGAGCCTTTGTTGCTGCCATATGAGCCAGCCGGCACGACGGGGATGAGTGAGTGCATGATATTACAGCAGAATATTGTATCTATTATTCAGCTCTACATGATAAATTGTCACCTCAGTTATTGTGATGAAAGAAATGGGAAGCGATTCTATCATAGACCTTACCTGCAGATCCGAGCTGATCTCCGCAGAGACCTCCCATCTCCCTGCTCCTCCCCCTTCTGCTCTCTCACGTTCTCTCTCCTCTGGTTGGGAGGGATCTTTATCTTCAGCCTGATCCCTTCTTTCTGAAGCTCAGAGGAAGCTTCCAGGGGACCCGGCCGGTCTGTTGCTCCATGCCCAGCACCTTTCACCCCGGCATGGGCTGGTGTGTCTGTGTTGAGGGCCTCTCCCTGGTCCTCCTGAACCTTCTGTCCTACAGTCTGGCTGCTCTCTGACTCCTGCTCCTTCTCTCCTGAGGTACTCTTCTTCTTCTTCTCCTCGTCCTCTGTTCCATGGCATCCCTCGCTTTTCTCCACATGGAGGTTGGTCTTTTTCTCTTTTGGGTTGTCATCCCTCTCTCTAGACTGGTCTCCATCTAAATTCTCCCTCGCTTTCTCTCTTCCATCCTCTCCTAACCTCTCCCTCGATCTCTCTCCTTGCTCGTTCCTATCTCTCTCTCCTTCCCTCTCCTCTCCTCCTGCCTGTCTCTCCTGTCCTCTAGGCTCCAGGGGTGTTGGGGCTCCAGTCTCTCTCCTGCCAGGACTCTTCCTCACCAGGACTGACTGCCTGCTCCTCTCCTTGTCTGGAGCCCTGGGCCTCTCCTTCCCCTCCTCTGACCCTGGTCTGGTTCTCTCCGTACAGAGCGATCCGCCATCTTGTTGCTGCGACGCCGGCCTGCAGATGACCCCCACATGACCTATACCCCCTATGAGCCCTCCAAGCCCGTTTAGAGGAGCCCCCCCATTGGTCAGCTCCTCTGACAGTGGGACTGCCAGGCCCCCATCGGGAGTTGACTGCCTCCCCAGCTGCTCCTCCTTGGTATGTGTTACTGAAGGGTTACGGACGATGATGCTACTGCTAGTACTGCTGCTATGGCTGTTGTTGTGATGGTTGCTGTGCATGTCATTGTTGTTGTTGTGATGTGTGTTGCTATGGTGACGGTTGGCGCCAAAGAGCTCTCTCTTCTTCAGTGGTATCTTGGCCTGCTGATCGGTCCTCAGCGCCCTCTCCGCTTCCTCCTTCACAGGAGGAACTTCCTGTTTCATCGTTGCCGAGATGGGGACAATGACGACGGAGACAGCGTTGCTAGGGGAGTTGCTAAGCGTTTGGGGTTCCTCTTTGACCAGCGCAGTGATGGTGCTCACTCTGTTGTCAATCACTTCTGACCTCTCCTCCTTCCTCCCGCTCTGTTTCTCTCCCTCTTCTTTCGCACCTTGTTTTTTCTTCTCCTTTTCTTCCTTCATCTCAACTGCAATGTTTTCCTCCTTCACTGAGACTACCGGTTCAAGCTTGGTTGGGTTTTCCTTCTCTGCTAAAGACGCCATGTTGACGTCCGCACTAGTGGACTCTGGGTAGGAAGATGATCTACTCTTCTCTCGCTTTTCCTCCTCTTCCTCGTTCTTCTTCTCTCTCTCTTTACTCTTCTTCTTGTCTTCCTCAGCCTTTCTCACCTGTCTTGCCTCCTCCTCTTCCTCCACCTTTACCTCTCCTCCAGCTTCGCCTTAAAATCATCACACATGTTGACATGTTACATTGCAGCTATGGTTCCAACATTCATTCATTATAACACAATTATAATAGAGCAGTAGTGACCACATGATCATATTACTACTAACTACACCATCATATTACAAGTAACAACAGAACCCTTACCCTCCTCCTTGCCTCTTCTCTCCTTCTCCACAGGTGTGGCACAGTTAGACCCTCCCTTCTCTCTGTCCATCTCTTTGTCCATCTCTCCCTCCTCTTTCTCCTTGTGTTCTGGATCTAGCTGGGTCTTCAGGAGGTCCAAAGCATCGGCTAAGTCATTCCGGGTTCTGAGGACAAACAGAACATTCTGAACATACAGTGCCATAAAAAAGCATTTGCCCCTTTCTGATATTCTCTATTTTTGCATATTTTTGATACCGAATGTTATCAGATCTTCAACCAAAACCTGATATTAGATAAAGGAAACCTGAGTTTACTAATAACCCCAAAAATGTATACTTATTTTATTTATTTAATTAACAAAGTAGTTGCACTCAATAACTGGTTGTGCCACCTTTAGCTGTAATGACTGCAACCAAATGCTTCCTGTAGTTGTTGATCAGTCTCTCACATCGCTGTGGAGGAATTTTGGCCCACTCTTGCATGCAGAACTGCTTTAACTCAGCGACATTTGTGGGTTTTGAAGCATGAACTGCTCGTTTCAAGTCCTGCCACAACATCTCAATTGGGATTAGATCTGGACTTTGAATGTGTTGCTTTTTAACCATTTTCATGTAGACTTGATTGTGTGTTTTGGATCATTGTCTTGCTGCATGACCCAGCTGCGATTCAGCTTCAGCTCACAGACGGATGGCCTGACATTCTCCTGTAGAATTCTCTGATACAGAGAATTCATGGTTCCTTCTATTATCAGAGAATTCTACAGAATGTCAGGCCATCCAGTTATTGAGTGTAAGGGGAAAATTACTTTTTCACACGTGGGCATTGGGTGTTGCATAACTTTGTTTATGAAATAAATGAAATAAGTATGTAATTGTTGTGTTATTTGTTCACTCAGGTTCCCTTTATCCATTATTAAGTTTAGGTTGAAGACCTAATATCATTCAGTATCAACAATATGCAAAAGTAGGGGGCAAATACTTTCACAGCACTGTACATACACCCTTTCTCTCTTCTCAGATGCTCCGACTAGGGTTACAAGAAATATATCTCACCTATCTATCCATCCATCCATGCATCATTACCTGACGATACATCTCCAGGTGGATCCGTCCCAGTCATCCTGTTCCTCTGTGTACAGTCGGATGTTGTGTTGAGCGTCAGTCTGCAGCCAGTACATCAGGCCCTGTCTGTCTCTGCCCAACGGCTGCAGCCTCATCGCCTCCGCCTCCTCCTCGTTCACCAACGTCTTGAACTTCAGGTTGTCATCAAACTGGATCTCACACAGGTACTGGGGTCGGGGGTTAGAGAGAGACGGGGGGGTTAGGGTCAGACAGAAAGAGAAGAAAACCGTACAGTGCCTTCAGAAAGTATTCACACCCCTTTACTTTTTCCACATTTTCTTGTTACAAAGTGGGATTAAAATGAATCTAAATGGAATTTATTGTCAACGATCTACACAAAATACTCTAATTTCAAAGTGAAAAAAATGATTAATGGAAAATAATTACATGTTAGAATCACCTTGGGCAGCGATTACAGCTGTGGGTCTTTCTGGGTAAGTCTCTAAGAGCTTTGCAAACTTTGATTGTACAATATTTGCCCTTTACTATTTTTAAAGCCCTTCAAGCCCTGTCAATTTGGTTGGTGATCATTGCTAGACAGCCATTTTCAAGTCTTGTCATATATGTTTAAGACAATTTAAGTCAAAACTGTAACTAGGCCACTCAGGAACATTCAATGTCGTCTTGGTAAGTATTTGACTCAGCCATGCCTCCTTGCCCGTCCAACATTTTCTCATCTCCCACCCCTTCTAATGCGACTATCCCCGATGCTTCTCCCCCTGCCCCTTTCCCCTGCTTTCTTAGTGTCCAACAAGCATTCTCTACCCTTAATCTTGTTCTGAACACCTCCAAAACAAAGGTAATGTGGTTTGGTAAGAAGACTGCCCCTCTTCCCACAGGTGTTATTACTACCTCTGAGGGTTTAGAGCTTTAGGTAGTCACAACATACAAGTACTTGGGAGTATGACTAGACGGTACACTGTCCTTCTCTCAGCACATATCAAAACTGCAGGCTAAAGTTAAATCTAGACTTGGTTTCCTCTATTGTAATCGCTAATCTTTCACCCCAGCTGCCAAACTAACCCTGATTCAGATGACCATCCTACCCATGCTAGATTACGGAGACATAATTTATTGATCAGCAGGTAAGGGTGCTCTCGAGCGGCTAGATGTTCTTTACCATTCGGCCATCAGATTTGCCACCAATGCTCCTTATAGGACACATCACAGCACTCTATACTCCTCTGTAAACTGGTAATCTCTGTATACCCGTCGCAAGACCCACTGGTTGATGCTTATTTATTAAACCCTCTTAGGCCTCACTCCCCCCTATCTGAGATATCTACTGCAGCCCTCATTCTCCACATACAACACCCGTTCTGCCAGTCACATTCTGTTAAAGGTCCCCAAAGCACACACATCCCTGGGTCGCTCCTCTTTTCAGTTCGCCGCAGCTAGCGACTGGAACGAGCAGCAATAAACACTCAAACTGGACAGTTTTATCTCTTCATTCAAAGACTCAATCATGGACACTCTTACTTACAGTTGTGGCTGCGTGGTATGATGTATTGTTGTCTCTACCTTCTTGAACTTTGTGCTCTTGACTTAATAATAATGTTTGTACCATGATTTTGTGCTGCTACCATGTTGTGTTGCTACCATGTTGTGTTACTACCATGCTGTGTTGTCATGTGTTGCTGCCTTGTTATGTTGTTGTCTTAGGTCTCTCATTATGTAGTGTTGTGTCTCTCTTGTTGTGATGTGTGTTTTGTCCTATATTTATATTGCATTTATTTTTTTAATCCCTGGCCCCCGTCCCCGCAGGAGGCCTTTTGGTAGGCCGTCATTGTAAATAAGAATTTGTTCTTAACTGACTTGCCTAGTTAAATAAAGGTTAAATAAAAATAAATAAAAAGTAACTCCAGTGTATAATTGGCCTTGTGTTTTAGTTTATTGTCCTGCTGAAAGGTGGATTTGTCTCCCAGTGTCTGTTGGAATGCAGACTGAACCAAGCTTTCCTCTAGGACTTTGCCTATGCTTAGCTCTATTCCTTTTCTTTTTATCCTTCTTTTTATCCTAGTCCTTGCCGATGACAAGCATACCCATAATATGATGCAGCCACCACCATGGTTGGAAATATGAAGAGTGGTACACAGTGATGTGTTGGATTTGCCCAAAACATAGTGCTTTGTATTCCGGACAAAAAGTTAAGTTATTTTTTTCAGTATCACTTTAGTGCCTTATTGCAAACAGGATGCATGTTTTGGAATATTTTATTCTGTACAGGCATCCTTTTCACTATGTCATTTAGGTTTGTACTGTGGAGTAACTACAATGTTGTTGATCTATCCTCAGCTTTCTCCTATCACAGCTATCTCTGTAACTGGTTTAAAAATCATAATTGGCCTCATGGTGAAATCCCTGAGCGATTTCCTTACTCTCCGTCAACTGAGTTAGGAAGAACACCTGTATTTTTGTAGTAACTGGGTGTATTGATACACCATCCAAATTGTAATTAATAGCTTCACCATGCTCAAATGGATATTCAGTGTCTGCTTTAAAAAATAAATAAAAAAGAGGATCGATCCATCTACCAATAGGTGCCCTTCTTTGCAGTTTTCATCGTTGAATTTCACTCATCGTTTGAAATTCACTGCTCGACTGAGGGACGTTACAGATCATTTTATTTGTGGGGTTCAGAGATGAGATAGTGTTTAACATGATTTTTGAATGACTATTATTACACACAGAGTTAGTCCATGCAACTTATCTGACTTGTTAACAAAGGGGTTGAATACTTATTGACTCAAGATATTTAAGCTTGAAATGTTTTATTAATTTGTAAACATTTCTAAAAAGATTATTCCACTTTGACATTATAGGGTATTGTGTACATCAGTGACACAAAATCTTACATTTTAAATTCAGGCTGTAACACAACAACATGTAAAAAGTCAAGGGGTGTGAATACTTTCTGAAGGCACCGTATATGATCAATATACTGTTCATACATAACAGTAGATATCACAGAGGAGGTAAAGAGGTACTCTGGTATATTAGTGTGATAGTCTGCACAAGGTGGTGTGTGTCTTACTTTGAGGATGCTGGTTTTGCACTCCATGCTCATATCCTGGTAGCCCTTGTGTTCCAGCTCCCAGGCCCAGCTACTGTTGATGTCCTGGCATACCTGGATGACAAATATACAGTCATTACAGGTGTACACACCAAGCACACACCATTTAAAAAAAAACCATTTTAGTCATTTAGCAGACGCTCTTATCCAGAGCTACTTACAGTAGTGAATACATACATTTGATACATTTCATTTCATGCATTTTTTTTTGTACTGGCCCCCCGTGGGAATCGAACCCACAACCCTGGCGTTGCACACACCATGCTGGCGTTGCAAACACCATGCTCTACCAACTGAGCCACAGGGAAGACCAAGCACACCTTACCTTAGCCAGGTACCTCTCCCACTTGTCTGCAGACACAGACTTGCCAAGCTTCCTCAACAGCTTGACGTGCAGCTCCACTAGTGGCTTGGGAACTGAGAGAGATACACACAGAGAGAAATAATATGAGTTAATACATTAGTTTGTTATAAAACTAAGTACACTGTCATTAACACCAGCTAGTATAACACTAAACACTTATTACAACCCCCATTGTGCAGTGGAATAAAAATAAAAAAATAAAATCAGCATTCTCCTTCTGGTATTCTGTCTGTGCAATTCACATTGATTCACACTTTCTTAGAATTATCCAGCTAACAGTGGCAGACATGGAGGTAAGATCAACTGTGATTCATCGTCAATTGTCATTTTTTGCATTAATAAAAAAACACGACGATGTGTTTGGTGAACAATGGAGGAAATGTGGAAATAGCAAACGACGTTATCACGGCAGTCTACAGACAGTTAACTAACTGGCTAACTTGTAACAACATATTTCCTACAGATACTGCAACGTTAGTACATACTAGCCTAGGTACGCCACACACAGCTAGCCAGATAACAAGCTAGCTAAATCGTGACAAGAAAGCCCCAGTAGCTAACATTGTCTCAAAAGAGGATTTAAATAACTATAAACTGTGATAAATGTAAAGTCTGAGTAATTTGAAATCAGTGGTATATTATTTGAATGAATTAATAGCCACTGATGTGTTGACTAACGTTAGCTTGGTTTAGCATGAAGTTGGCTAGCTCGACTACACATTGCGCCTGCGCGAAATTGACAGTCTGCCAAGTGGTGTTTTTATCGGACTATTTTGACAACTGTTTACGACACGATTCGCCACAATACGAGATCGATTGTATTCAAATAGTATTTACTCATACACACCTGGGGCTGAGTTGTATACTTTTCGTGAACTAGTATGGGCAGGCAAGCATGATGGAAAAGTACACCTGATTGCTAACGTTCGCTAGCTAACGAAATGAATGTAGCTAACTAGCTAGTTTGGTAATTCAAGCAGGAATGGCTGGCTAGTTTCTTAACAAATAGCTAAGTAACGATACATCTAGCTATATCAATCAGTAACATTAGCCAGTTATACCCAGGCACATGTCACTCCCCTAAGCCAGCTAACTGTACTGGCTCCCCCCTGACCACCCAGCTAGCTAGAAAGTCAGTGATGATGATGCTGCTGAGACCCTCTTCCTCTCCCTTCTCACCTGTCGATGTGTCCCGGAGATACCTCTCCATCTGCGGAAAGGTGAGTTCGGGTAGGTCCAGGGCTTGTCCGTAGCGCTCCAGGAACGAGCAGACCACTGCGAAACTGGGGCAGAGACCGGGGTTTGAGCCCTGCGCTGCCGCTGAAGCAGCCATTTTTCCAGCCGGGGAGAATGATGAGAATGAACGGAGTTGGGAGGACAGAAAAGAGCCCAGAATTCAACGCGCCAAGTATCGTATCATGGGTAGACGAAGGAGGGGGCTCTGTGACCAGGTATTCCCCCCAGTTTCAGACATCAAGAATGTTATTGTGGTTTATTATCTAGGCCCATACGATTACTAAACATTTACTTTGCTAGTTGGAGTATGAATATCATGTAGAGGTCAGTCTATTCACCTTATTTCCAACGGAAATATGGGCGGGGTCTGTTTACGGTTTTTGTGTGGGTGACTTCCGGACAACAGTTCTTAGCTAGCTAGTTACATATCTCACTATCGCTTCTTACAACTTCCCAAATATGGACTAACGAAAAACAGGCATTTTATGTTCGGTAAGGGGATGCCACAATAACTGGCAGAAACGGAAGCTGTTCATTTAACTTTTTTTAGAAGGTAGTGCAGATGTGAGGCGTCTTTTGATTTGCACCCGCCTCCTAAGGGCGGGGAGTCTATTCGGATTTGGCTCAGAGCTTTGAACTTGAAGAAACCTCCCCCAAAAATGTTTTAAGAAAAAATAAACCTCCAAACCGACCCAATGTGTGTTCCTATCACTTCGTGGACAAGAGGCCGACTGAAGAGCATCCTTTCACTGAGAAGTGGCTGGGCTTATGATCCTCCAGTACAGATCAGAAGGCGACATCTCATCTGTACACCAACACATACAGGTACAGTAGCTGTTAGCTAGCTCCTAACGTTACTCGCTAGCTGTCGTCACAGACAGGGTATCCTGAATCAGGCAGACGTTAGCTAGCTTAGCTAACTATGTTAGTAGTAAGTAGGTAGCCATTCCTAAGTCCTAATATACTGTAACTAGCTAACTGTTGCCTAGCTTACTTACTTAGCTTGGGGGCAGCCCATCTGATTGTTGGATAACTAACAATGTCTCACCAATGCAATAATTATTCCCATCATTGCTGGCATGCCACTGGTGATGCTCATGAAATGTCTAGCTAGCTAAATTATTAAACGTTCAAATTGTTTTCTTTATTTTAACCTAACCATGTCTGTGTATTTTATTTTGTTAAACTCGGGTCTCCCTCATGTTTGTTTGACAGATGAAGACAATTGTGGTGATGCAGAGTCTGATCTGAGTGTGCCAATGGAACCGCAGCATAAAGATGCTGATACTCAATGGGAGGTTCCAGCACTGACTGATCACAGCTACGTGTCAAGAGAACCAGTCAACAACCCCACCTGCCACAAACAAACCCAATGTGGTGGTGCAGAGTCATTGACCCACGCCATCCTGAAGAATGACACTAGCTCAGTGTTGTATACTGGCCTTCCTCTTAGTGTTTTCTTTGACCATGTAGCATTTCTGCAGAAATTCTACACGGCTAACCTCAAAATGCATATCACTGATCAAATACTTATACCCTTGATGAAGCTGAATCTACTCCACGGTGATCTTGCTGAACACTTTGCTGTGTCCCAGGGAGTAGTGAGCAGAATCCTTTCCTACTGGATTAACACAATGGAGGAGCTCATGAGGATCTACATTCCATGGCAGCTGAGGTTAGACAATCCAGAAGACGCTGCCTCAGTGCTTCAAAGAGAAGTTATCCAACAGCACTTGTGTCATCCACTGCTCTGAGACCGTTCTTCAGAAAGGACACAATCTCGATTCCAGATGGAAGTCATACAGCCACTATTATTCCAGCAATACTCTCAAGTATTTGGTTGCCATTGCTCCATGTGGACTCATTATGTTAATTTCTCCTGCATATAGAGGCAGATGCAGTGACAAGTTCATCACCCAAAACTGGCTTCCTGGAATACCTTAGGCCTGGCGATGAAGTTATGGCTGACGGGCTTCACCATCCGAGATCTGCTGTATGAGAGGAAGGTAAAACCTTGCCATACCAGCCTTCACCCAGAAAGGAGGCCAGCTTTCTGACGAGGATGTCGCAAGCACAAGAAGGATAGCTAATGTGCATATACATGTTGAGAGTTATCAGACTCAAGGTGTTCAAATCCTCTCCCAGACTGTTCACATCAACCTGACACACAAAATGCACAAAGTCCTTAGAATCTGTGCAGCACTTGTTAACATGCAGGCTGAGATCATCCATGAGGATGCAGAGTGAGCAGTGAGAATGTTCATACATCTGAAATGTAACTTTAAACACTATCATTTCATCCACCTGACATTGTGTGTGTGTGTGTGTGTGTGTGTGTGTGTGTGTGTGTGTGTGTGTGTATACATACACATTTGTTTTATCTGAATTATTTGTTCCTATATTTGAAATGTACTGTAACTTTGCCTGTTCCTAGTAATTACAGGCATCCACTAGGTGCTGCTATAATGCCTTTTAAAATCTATTTCAGATACATTCTCTTCAACACAAATGTCACTAACAGACCAAGAGGGAAGACAAATGTTTGTCAAGTGACACAATTTTTCTTCATTTGTACCCTTGAAAACCAAACCCAGAATCAAACTGAAAACACTTTTGAATACTTTAGACATGCCTCCTCATCCCTCTTTTCAAAATGGTAAGTATCAAAGAAAATGTCAAAGTGAAATTTCATAATGTTTTTATTAACTCCGTAATTTGCTAAGTGCAAGATGAGTTACGGTATGCTTAGATAAGTTCACGAAGTGCCATATGAAAAAAGAGTTATACACCGTACGATTAAAATAGTCATAAATCATAAGGTGTTCTCCTTAGACATTAGATAAACATGTATGAAGAGAGCTGTACAAGGCAAGACATAAAAAAACACCAAGAAGAATTATGCAAATATAAATCAGGTCAATGTGCATATGAAGAGAACTGTGCAAGACAAAAAAAACAACCAAGAGTTAAGCTTAGATACAGTAGAGCTGACAGAGCTTTACATGGCACAAAATATAAGAACTATTTAAAAACACAAAGTATTAGGCTCCGAGCCTAGATACCACATAGATTAACATATTTGGAGCACAGAGTTAGTCTGCCTATCTGGAACTCATATACTATCCTTGGCAGCATATGTAGGAAATACAATGCCTTAAGTTTAGTGATAACATCAGCACAGAACTTCACATCAAAAGGCACATCAATAACAACCAGCTCAGATGGAGCTCAGACAGCAGTTCTCCAGTCCTGTGCAGTACATCTCTCCAGTCCTGTGCAGAACATGCCCATTTACACATGCATGTAGTACCCACAGGCTCCATTAGGTTGCAGCTGAGGAACCCCATCCACCAGCTTCACATCAGTGAGCAAGAGACTCACACTTCTTACTCAGAACAGGACATTGATTTCTAGAAGTTCTTGAGAGTTTAACACTCCATCTGGGCTTGCAGAAAGCCATGGCTCCTTGACACTCACTGCTGTGCCTCTGCTCTCCAGATTAAACCCACAGCTCTCCATCCATGTGTTGGCCACCTGCTCATTTTCCTTGCCGTATGTGGATGCTGAGTTTCCATGGAACCTGTGGAAGAGATACTCCTGCACAAAGTGGTCAGGATTTGTTGAGGTGCGCACAGGAACCTTCTTTGCTGAGCTAGCAGTGATCTGAAGTTTAAGTGCATCATACCATGCATAGGAGGCACTCTATGCTTTAGTGAAATCTCCAAGCAGGCACATTTACACTCCTCCAGCTTAACATAAAAGTCATAAAACTGCATGTTGATGCTGTGTTCACTATGAGACTGCTGTAGCTGTGTGGCTGCTGATGGATCTTGATGACTGTTTGGTTTAGCTTTGCACTTGTGCAGAAGGCTCTGGAACATTGGCCCCATCCAAACGCTTAAGTGCATTGTGGGAGTGGTATGCAGGGGTTGCAGGTAGAGCTGGAGAAGTGGCCGGGGTGCTGTTAGAGAACTCAACAGATCTCGTTCAACCTTTTTGGAGCTAAATTCCGCTGCGTCCCCAAGTTCCACTGGCATTGCTTATCTGTACAGGACACCCCTGTCGATCTTCCATACACAGCATTCTGTACTTTCAACAAAAAACTACTGTTAGAATAGTCAGTTACAGTACAGAACACTAGTTTACATGGTGTTCACAGGTGACTATTTTACACAGTTCCCTTTTAACTAGTAGGTTTAGGTTGTTGGTAATTTCCTATTTGATTGTAGAACTTACCTTGATTCTGTACCTACTTCATTGCCAATCGAGATTAGACTGATATACTTACACAATGAGCCATTGAAACCAAGAACCATGTGTGCATATTGTACTAGTTACGTTATTGGTTCCGGTCAGTGATATCAAATCATGTTGTATTTCTGTGTTGTAGATGAATGTATATGGTGTTACTGATGTCAACATGTAGGCTAGAACATACAGGGGCAACTAGACACTAACCCTCTTCTTATAGCTATCTGGATTCCAGACCCTTCAAAATGACAAACATCAATGGGTTAGGGAGGCCAAGGTGAAGGGTAGGGAGCAAATTGAGATCAGCTTTCTATGTAGGCCTAGTCTACTCTGCTCACATATGCTCAGTTCACAGGACCTGCTCTCCTTTTTCCCTTAAGGCTACCTTTCCTGACTCAGTTTAAGGAAACCATCTTGATCTATCAATAGCTCACATTCTGTTGCACTCGAAACAAAACGTGAGCGCAGCGATCAGTCTCCTTGACCTGGCTAATGGAGAGGAGCAATAGTCCTAGACTTGGCAGTGGCTAGCTGGGGTTGTAGTGACACCTAAAGTCCAGCAGGTGGAACCATTTCACTGATGTATTGACTTTTATATCAGGCTAGATGGAAAACAAATCTCCACTAGAACTACCCAACATCATCCCCAGAGATCTGACCTGGTTAGCACGGTGTCTGGGATGGGATACACATGGCTGTTGTCCATAAGCCAATGATGTTGTCAGAGGGATGTTTCTAATCTAGTCTGACTGAATAATCTTTCCAAGTCTCATTGAAAGGCGTCCAAGGCTATTTCTGACCAGAATGTCGTCAGCCTCTTCCAGCCTGATCAATTCATCAACCACAGCCAAATACCTGTTACAACATTATAGACCATGGCAACCACAAGCATCCTCTACCTCTCCTGAAGCCACAGCCAACCACAGCCTACTGTTCCTTACCACCACAGCCAAAACCTGGGCTACGTCCTAAACGACACCCTAGTCTCTACATAGTGCACTACTTTTGACCAGAGCCCTTATGGGCCAAGATCAAAAGTAGGGCACTACAGTACATAGGGAATAGGGTGCCATTTGGAATACACACATTATAGACCATCTCAACCACAGTCTACTCTATGGCCACAGCTAACCTGATTAGCCTACACTTCTAGCTGGCAGCAGGAGGCTACTTGCTATGTCTACGGCACATCTGTTAGCAGTAAACCAGCAGACTACGTTTATCAGATCAGGCTGACCTATGGCAATTCATATCTATTATAACCCTACTCAGAGAGCAGACATACCCTGTTAACTTGACAATCTGATCACCGTCAGACTTTCAAGCCAAGCTCTTTTTCCTCAAACCTCATCTTAAATCTTAAATCCCGTTATGACAATTTGATAGTGTTATGGGTTGTACATACTTCAGCCAAATGGAGATAAATATATTTGGACTCTGGGTGTGGACCGCAACCAATAGTCCAGGGCTGGGTTTCTCAAAAGCATTGTAGCACTAAGAACATCTTAATTTCATTGAAACTAAATGGACGAAAGATGATCTTAGTGATATGATGCTTTTGGGGAGCCCAGCCCAGTTCTCAAGAACTTTGAAGGACAGACAGACAGACACACAGGCATAATTTTCATGACAGATCTCATGAGCTCTGTATAGCTGATCATTATATTAGCAGCAGCTAAAGATTATATTAGCAGCAGGAACAGGCTGGAAATGACTTTGAAGTTTTATGTTGGGATAATGTTGTCAGAACACTTCATCCAGTCATGTCCAGTAGGGGGCACTGTGCCCCTCTGTTCTACAGGTCATACTGTGTTTGTCCCAAATGACACCCTTTTCCCTATTTAGTGCACTACTTTTGACCAGGTCCCTGGATGACAGTAGTACATTATATAGGGAGGGAATAATGCGCCATTTGGGAAACAGACATGGAGGTTCAAGTGATGTCTCCATGGGGGGGGGGGGGGGGGGGGGACTTGTTAAAATGCATCGACACTGAGAAGGCTCAGAGTTAGCAGCAACACAGGGAAACACTTATACAGGGATCACACATGTACTAAAAATGTATGCTCTCATTGGGATGTAAATTGTCTTGGATACAAGGGTCTGTTATGTGGCATTATGTTTACAGGCCAATCAGATCCTCTAAACTTTCACCTCTGTAAATGTCAGTCAGTCAAAATTATTTCATGTACAAAATCCACATAGCACACTTTTCCTCTTACATTCTGTGTTGAGAGACAGAGAGAGGAAGTAAGGGAGAGAGAGTAGTGTCTGCATCATTTTAACTGTATTGTGTGAACCTAGGAGGGCCATATGTTTAACATCAGTTTCACCACCATCTGACCAACTGGCTGCAAACACCCTTCACAGACACATCATCATGGCGCAGACCATTCATCTGACACACCATTGGTTATAGAATCAGTAATCAGACACACCATTGGCTATAGACCCAGTAATAGCACACATAATTGGTTATACTGTAGGTATAAGTATTCACCCCCTTGGATTTCAATTCACATGTTAATATATGTCAATACATATTAGAAACACTCTTGGCAGCCATTACAGCTGTGATGTTTCTTGGGTTAGTCTCTAAGAGCTTTGCACACCTGGATTGTGCTATATTTATATACATTCTTCAATCTCTGTCAAGGTGTTGAGGGTTATGGCTACCCAGCTAACAACAAATGTTCCCACAACTTTAGAGAACGTTCCCTTAAGAGTCATTACGTCATTTACTAACGCTTTCATAGGAATGTTCCTGTGATGTGCAAGGAATTTTTTGAAGAGACCATTTTGGATTTTCCTCTAACATAAGGCTTTGCATATCGGCCAAAAAAGTATATTCCTTTGCCTTGTTTTCTTGCAATATAACTTTTGTGCCTTGTTACATATACAGGATGCATGTTTTTGAATTTTTTTGTTCTGTATATTTGTATTCTTCTTTTCACTGTCATTATGTCATTATTGTGGAGTAACTATGTTGTTCATCCATCATCAGTTTTCTCCCATCACAGCCATTGAACTCTAGCTTTTGTTAAATCACAAATGGCCTCATGTTGTCATCTCTAAGCAGTTTCCTTCCTGTCCTGCAGTTCAGTTCAGAAGGATGACTGTATCTTTCATGTATCTGGGTGGTTTAATACATCATCCACAGCATAATGATGAACTTCACCATGCTTAAAGAGATTCAATGACTGATTTATTATTGATACCCATCTACCAATCACTTATTTTTTAGGCTTTTTTAAAAGCTCCCTGGTCTTTGCAGTTGAATCTGTGCTTGAAATTCAATACTTGACTGAGGGACCTGACAGATGTTGTATGTATAGGGGATAGAGGTAGTCATTAAAAAATCATGTCAATCCCTATTATTTAACACAGAGTGAGTCTAACTTATTATGTGATTTGTTAAGACACATTTTACTCCTGAACTAATTTAAGCTTGTCTAAACAAAGGGAGTGAACACTCATGCAGCAACTATATTGTAGTTATTCAATTTTTATTAATTTGTAAACATTTGTAGAATTTTCACTTTGACATTATGGAGTATTTTGTGTAAATCAATGACAAAAAAAAATCACAATTAAATCCATTTCAATCCCTCTTTGTAACGAAACAAAATGTGAAAGATCCAAGGGGGGTGAATATTATGATACCCACTGTGGATGTGATTATCAAAAGGAATTTTTCATTGAACTATTCAATTGTGACATTTTTCTTTTTCAGAAATGGGAAACAGAGCATCATACCCATTATTAGCACTTTGATACAGCTCCATTTGCAGTTTTTTAAAGACCACTCTACAAGATCTCAATCCAAATGTTTGTTAGTTGAATGCCTTTATGAAAAATAACTTTACTTTTTCCAATGATAAATGGGGAAGATTGAAGAGCAGGAAATAACTTTCTATAAAGCATCTTTGCTCAACCAAATACTGGAGCAGTGATCCACAGAGCACCACAGTCCATTTACTGTTATGTCATAAATGATCTTCACCAATACCGTTATAACAATAACTTTGACCCATACGTGCAACCATCTGAAGCACAGCTGAAGTATTTTATTGAATGTTCATTTCTTCTTTATTATGATATTGGATCTGTGCTGTAGACGTGTAGTAAAAGGATAATAACTAGCCCAAAAAGACACCGAAAGCTCCCCCTCTCTCCCCCCTCCTCTCTCTGACATACAGTGGCTTGTAGTAACAGGGTAATAACTAGCCCAGAAAGACACCGAAAGCTCCCCCTCTCTCCCCCCTCCCCCTCTCTCTGACATATACTACATTCCCAGGTGATGAATGCAGTCATAAATCTCTGTGGTGTCCTGAGGTTGAAGTAGTGAGAGGAAAAAGATGAGTTTAGCGTTATGGACATCAGTCGACTGTTTAAAAACTGTCTTTGTCCCAAATGGCAGCCAACGTACTGCACTACTTTTAAGCAGAGCACCATGGGTACTGGTCAAAAGTAGTGCACTATATAGGGAATGGGGGGGGACTTTAAGATAAATCAATAAATCTGTCATACATTTTTACGTTTATGCAGAGGAGATCTTAGTCATGCAATTTTACACCGATTCTAAGATGTTTGGTGCAGTATTTCTCAAGTGAAAAGTGTGCATGAAAACAAGTTGTCTATCGTTGAATGACAACACACACTTCATTGAAGAATCCTTACTGTTGACCAATCACTGGCGAAGGGGAATAGATTTTGTCTTGCCTCAATAATTTTTTTTGTGTGCGCGAACAGTCCAAAAAAACTTTGCCAAAGGCCAAAACGAATAAAACGTCATAAAATGTAATCATAATATATGCACGAACTGTTTCGGATGGGAAGCAAGGCTGACCGTGGTACTGCAGGCTGCCATTACTAACAGAATGTGTGATTTTAAATGAATTAGTTCAAAAGACATACATCTGGTGTATTAGAAGCAATTATTGGTACCATGATTGTCTTGGATTTTTTTTAACATTATTTACATAATGATTGGCCACGAAGATTGTTGACCACGAAGATTGTTTTCTGCTAAAAATGCCTGCAGTACCACGGTTGGGCTTGAAAATCTAATTTTATTTGTCACATGCTGTCACGTGTGCGCAACTGGTCGAAAGAAGTCAGGTGTAGGAGACCAGAGATGAGAGAACAGGCACACTTTAATCAGGCATAGGAAAACAGCCGGACGCAACTCAACACTCCGGCCCAAGGAAAAAAGTGAATAGCGCACAAATTACACAAACTGGTACAAAATACAAAACCACGGGTTACAATAATACCCGGCGCAAAACCAGCCTTAAGTGTATGTAAACCAGGGGATGTAAACCAGGTGTGCGGGAAAACAAGACAAAACAAATGGAAAATGAAAGGTGGAGCGGCGATGGCTAGAAGACCGGTGATGTCGAACGCCGCCCGAACAAGGAGAGGGACCGACTTCGGCAGGAGTCGTGACCGTACCCCCCCCTTGACGCGTGGCTCCAGCAGCGCGCCGACACCGGCCTCGGGGACGACCCGGAGGGCGAGGTGCAGGGCGATCCGGACGGCTACGGTGGAACTCCCGCAGCAGTGAAGGATCCAACACGTCCTCCACCGGAACCCAGCATCTCTCCTCCAGACCGTACCCCTCCAACTCCACGAGGTACTGAAGGTCCCTCGGCCGATGCCTCGAATCCAGTATGGCGCGAACGGAATACGCCGGGGCCCCCTCGATGTCCAGAGGGGGTGGAAGAACCTCCCGCACCTCAGACTCCTGGAGCGGGCTAGCCACCACCGGCCTGAGTAGAGACACATGGAACAAGGGGTTAATACGGTAATCGGGGGGAAACTGTAACCTGTAACTAACCTCGTTCATTCTCCTCAGGACTTTAAATGGCCCCACAAACCGCGGCCCCAGCTTCCGGCAGGGCAGGCGGAGGGGCAGGTTTCGGGTCGGGAGCCAGACCCAGTCCCCCGGTGCGAACACCGGGGCCTCACATCGGTGACGGTCTGCGCTGGCTTTCTGGCGCAGCACGGACCGCTGGAGGTGAACATGAGCGGCGTCCCATGTCTCCTCCACGCGCCTGAACCAGTCATCCACCGCAGGAGCCTCGATCTGACTCTGATGCCAAGGCGCCAAAACTGGCTGGTACCCCAGTATGCACTGGAAGGGGGAGAGGTTAGTGGAGGAGTGGTGGAGTGAGTTCTGTGCCATCTCGGCCCAGGGCACGAACGCCGGTCCAGACAATAGGAGAGTCAATGATGAAGAGACTGATTCTCTCCTCGTGACCCCCCCCCCTGTGTCACCATGCCCAGGGGAGTGGTGGCATCCCTAATCAACCCGGACCCTAATGGTCAACGGTCCAGAACGTGAACTGGGAAGGGCCTAACCACTGGAACAATAGGGATCCCTAAACTATGGGCGAATGCTCTGTCGATAAAATTCCCAGCTGCGCCTGAATCGACGAGCGCCTTAAGCTGGGAATGTGGGGAAAACTCAGGAAAGTAAACATGCACAAACAGGTGTGTAACAGAAGGCTCTGGATGAGAATGGTGCAGGCTCACCTGGGGTGACGCCAGAGTGCCCTGCCTGCTGCCTCGACCCCCAGAGGAACCAACCTGACACTGACCGGCAGTGTGACCTCTGCGGCCATGTGAAGGCCCCTCTTCCGGCCTCCCTGAGCGCAGCACCTCCCAGCTCCATAGGCACCGGAGCGGTGGTGCTGGGAGAGGGAACCGACAGAGCCCTCTCTGAACGACCGCGGGTGGCCAGCAGGTTATACAGCCGGATGGACAGATCCACTAGCTGGTCCAAGGTGAGGGTGGTATCCCTGCAGGCCAACTCCCGACGGACATCTTCGCGCAGGCTGCAGCGATAGTAGTCGATAAGGGCCCTGTCGTTCCATCCCGCTCCGGCGGCCAGGGTCCAAAATTCCAGGGCGAACTCCTGGGCGCTCCTCGTCCCCTGCCTCAGGTGGAAGAGACGTTCACCCGCCGCTCTACCCTCGGGCGGGTGAACTCAAAGTGGTCCAGCACCGCATCTCCTTCTATCCACACAGCGTTAGCCCACTCCAGGGCTTTCCCCAAGAGGCACGAGACGAGGGCGGACACCCTCTCACGTTCCGAAGGAGCCGGGTAGACGGTCGCCAGGTACAGGTCCAGCTGCAGCAGGAAACTCTGGCAGCGTGCCGCCGTCCCATCATACTCCCTGGGAAGGGCGAGACGAACCCCACTGGGACCGGGTACAGGAGGGGTGAATAGTGGCGACCCCTTTTGTGCTGGTGGAGGCGCTGGAGGGACTCCCTGTCTCTCCCAACGGTCCATAGTCTGAACGACGCGGTCAATAACGGCGCCGAGATGGTGGAGCATCGCCGCGTGTTCTTAGACGCGCTCCTCGACCCCTACAACACGGGTACTTGCTCCTGCTGACTCCATAAGATGGTGTGGTATTCTGTCAGTGTGTGCGCAACTGGTCGAAAGAAGTCAGATGCAGGAGAGCAGAGATGAGTGAACAGGCACACTTTAATCAGGCATAGGAAAACAGCCGGACGCAACTGCGTCACAACACTCAGGCCCAAGGAAAAAAGCGAATAGCGTACAAATTACACAAACTGGTACAAAATACAAAACCACGGGTTACAATAATACCCAGCGCAAAACCAGCCTTAAGCGTCACACAGGTAACGACCGAACAATACCACACACAGACATGGGGGGAACAGAGGATAATATACACGTAGAGTAATGAGGGGATGTAAACCAGTTGTGCGGGAAAACAAGACAAAACAAATGGAAAATGAAAGGTGTAGCGGCGATGGTTAGAAGACCGGTGATGTCGACCGCCGAATGCCGCCCGAACAAGGAGAGGCACCGACTTCGGCGGGAGTCGTGACACATGCGCCGAAGACAACAGTGAAATGCTTACTTACAAGCCCTTAACCAACAATGCAGTTTTAAGGAAAAAAAAGTTTAAAAGTATTTACTAAAATTAACGGAAGTAAAAAATAAAATAAAAAATATTAAGAAACAACAGTAAAATAACAGTAGCAAGGCTATATACACAGGGTACCGGTACAGAGTCAATGTTCGGGGGCACCGGTTAGTCGAGGTAATTGAGGTAATATGTGCATGTAGGTAGAGGTAAAGTGACTATGCATGGATAATAAACAGAGAGCAGCAGCAGCGTAAAAATGGGGGATGGTGTGGGGACAATGCAAATAGTCCGGTATCCATTTGATTAGCTGTTCAGGAGTCTTATGGTTGGGGGTAGAAGCTGTTGGGAATTTTGAACCTAGACTTGGCTTTCCGGTACCGCTTGCCGTGTGGTAGTAGAGAGAACAGTCTATGACTAGGGTGGCTGGAGTGATGTACTGGGCTGCACGCACTACCCTCTGTAGTGCCTTGCGGTCAGAGGCCAAGCAGTTTCCATATCAGGCGGTGATGCAACCAGTCAGGATGAGAGGGGGGAATCGTTCTCCCATGCCTTTTCCCTATATAGAGAAAAACACATTTTTCACATTTTTGTGTAATGCCTTGCGGTCGGAGGCCAAGCAATTGCCATACCAGGTGGTGATGCAACCAGTCAGGATGAGAGGGGGGAATCGTTCTCCCATGCCTTTTCCCTATATAGAGAAAAACAAAACACATTTCAGACGCTGACAGTGTCCTCAGGTACCTAGGGCTCACACATAATTGTAGAAACGCTGCTGCCTCTTGGTGAAATTATTCTACCTCTTCAACTTGTTCTTACATGTAGTGTATGACTGACGTTTTGTTGAAGAACACACTCAAACTCTTATCTACACTGAACAAAAATTTAAATGCAACGTGCAACAATTCATTTGTGGACCATTTGCCTCATGCAGCGTGACACATCTCAATTGCATAGAGTTGATCAGGCTGTTGATTGTGGCCTGTGGAATGTTGTCCCACTCCTCTTCAATGGCTGTGCGAAGTTGCTGGATATTTGTCGGAACTGGAACACTGTTGTACATGTCGATTAAGAGCACCCCAAACATGCTCAACGGGGGACATGTCTGGTGAGTATGCAGGCCATGGAAAAATTTTGACATTTTCAGCTTCCAGGAATTCAGCTTCCAGGAAAATTTTCAGCTTCCAGGAATGTACAGATCGTTGGGAAATGGGTCAGTTGACATCAGCATCTACCCGGTACAGTTGAAGCCGGGATTAATCCGTGAAGTGCCACTTCTCCAGCGTGCCAGTGGCCATCGAAGGTGAGCATTTGCCCACTGAAGTCAGTTACGACACCAAACTGCAGTCAGCTCAAGGCCCTGGTGAGCACACAGATGAGCTTCCCTGAGACAGTTTGTGCAGACATTTTTCCGTTGTGCAAACCCACAGCTTCGTCAGCTGTCCGGGTGGCTGGTCTCAGATGATTCCATAGGTGAAGAAGCCAGATGTGGAGGTCCTGGGCTGGCGTGGTTTGATGTGGTCTGAGGTTTTCAGACCGGTTGGACGTACTGCCAAATTATCTAAAACGACTTGTAGGTGGTTTATGGTAGAGAAATTAACATAAAATTCTCTGGCAACAGCTCTGGTGGACATTCCTTCAGTCAGCATGCCAATTGCACATTCCCTCAACTTGAGACATCTGAGGCATTGTGTTGTGTGACAAAACTGCACATTTTAGAGTGGTCTTTTTAAAGAGCATGATCATTACACAGGGGAACTTTGTGCTGGGGACAATAATCAGCTTCTTAATATGCCACACCTGTCAGGCGGATGGATTATATTGGCAAAGGAAAAATGCTCACTATCAGGATCGTAAACAAATTTGTGCACAACATTTGAGAGAAATAAGCTTTTTCTGTGTATGGAAAATTTCTGGTATATTTTATTTCATCTCAGGAAATATGGGACCAACAATTTACATTTTAAGTTTATACTTTTGTTCAGTATATATCTCAAATACACACATTTAGGCCACAGTACAAAGTGATACAACAAATTATCCAGATCGTATGGCTTTTCTACTGATGTGTAAGTATGACAGTCATCGAAATACATTTTATTGGGGTTGACCTTTTAACCTGTGGCAGTGTTGGCTGCCTGTTACCAGATGTAAGTGGCAGTATTGAAGCCATGTGCAGCCCAGCTTCAAGATGCTGGCTGCAAGACACTGTAAACCTGTATCATTGGGCTGTAATGGGCTTGAGCATATTTCAAACTTCATTGGAAATCACTCTGATCAAAAGATGTCAGAGATGGTTCAGCTCTAATCTTAGTATAAGTAGTGTATTGACCTCTGACCTCTATCATTCTACTTTACCCTTTTCAAAGGGTCACGTGATGTTTTCAAAGGACGGTATGCAACATTATGTAGCACTCCATTCTCCTTTTCACCTGATTCACCTGATTTACTGAAAAAAAAGGCAATAGGTGTTCCTGACGTGGCACATTCAAACCTTGACATAGCTCTCGCCAACAGATAATAACCTACTTCTAACACTTACAGCAAGTTGCGAGTTCAAGAAGTAGTCCTAAGCAGGGGCCGCCAAGATACTTGACGCTATGTGTTGTTAATCAGTTTATAATAACACACTTCTAACACTTATATAGAACCAAGACAGGCTGCAGAGGCCACTTGATCAAGCTTGACAGTCGCAAGTTTAAGAAGTAAGCCTATAAGCAAAGACTGCCAAGACACTACTGTAAGTGTGGTCATAATTAAATTATGCATTCAATCAGCCAGGGAACATGAGGCTTGGCTATTTATGTGTCTAGGTGTGTGTTCAGTCCTGTATTTCTAATTACTTTTGTTGTCTTTAGGTCTGCAGAGGTTGACATGATCAAAGCCATTTGAAGAACTTTTCCATATGTTCATTACACACATGAATCTAATAATTACATACAGAACACTGACTACCATGGCTATGAGATCTATGGGATTTTTAAGTGTGTGTGTGTGTGTGTGTATGTGTGTGTGTCTCAGTTACCAGATCTCAACCCAATTGAACACTTATGGGAGATTCTTGAGCTGTGCCTGAGACAGTGTTTTCCATCACCATCAACAAAACACCAAATTATGGAATTTCTCCTGGCAGAAGGGTGTCTCATCCCTCCAATATAGTTCCAGACACTTAGAACACGTATAATCTATGCCAATGTGAAATTGAAGCTGTTACAGTGGCTCGTGGTGGACCAACGCCCTATTAAGACACTTTATGTTGGTGTTTCCTTTATTTTGGCAGTTATCAGTATGTGTGTTAGTGCATGCATGTGCACATGCTTGCACGTGTGTGCGTGTGAGAACTGAGCTGCAGCAGTCTTGTAAAGCGATCTCTCTGTGAGAGATGATTAGTAGTCTGAACTGTTGTTTTCTCTTCTGTCTCCAGGAAACTGACACAGAGTAAAGGATCAGAACAGAGCCGCAGAGCTCAGGTCCAGGTCGAAAGTAGTGCACTACGTAAGGAATAGGGTGCCATTTGCGACGCAGCCCATGATACGCTGGAGGACATCTCTGTTCTCTTAACAACTGAAGCTGGGTGGAAATATGTGGTAAATATGTACTAGGGAACAGCTAATGTGGAACAGGGCGCTCAACGACAGTGACTGGAATCCAATGATCGAGTGTACCCAGAACACACTTCAAAAAGGTCTTTGTGTTATTGGAACACTCAAAAACAGAGAGAGATGTATATGATTAAGCTCAAGATTTATACCATGATGAACAAGAGATAGAGCCTGAGCATGAAAATATATTTATATTGTCTTTTTTTGTGCTCCAACACCTGTTAACCATCAGTTGTTCCTTATGGACGTTTGTCCTGCATATGCCATATCATTGGATTCCAGGTTAAGTTAGTCCACAGACCACAGTTACACCCAACAGTGCATATGTAGCTCACCCCGCTTTATTGTCACTTCCCTGACCCTTTTCATTTGGGATGGATATCAACATGTTGAACTGACGTGTCTCTCTCTCTCTCTCTCTCTCTCTCTCTCTCTCTCTCTCTCTCTCTCTCTCTCTAAAGAACATTTGGAGTGAAGAATATGGCACTGTCCTCCATTCTTCCTCATCTTCTCCCCAGTCATTCATTTTGCATCACTGCTGGAAAGCCCCTTTTCCCATAAATCAAACAGATGAAGTTATGGAGCAATAGAGAAAGGACATGGCCAGTCAGACAATGTCACAGTCTGGACAAAAAAACATGTGACCTGGGTTGTCAGTAAAACTCACAGGTCATTTACAGTATGGATTTGAATGTAATGCAGAAGGTTCCACATCATCATCAGTGAGAAGGCAATGTCTGCGTCCCAGATGGCTGTCATGACTCCCGCCGAAGTCGGCTCCTCTCCTTGTTCGGGCGGCGCTCGGCGGTCGACCTCACGGGTCTTCTAGCCATGACCGCTCCACCTTTCATTTTCCATTTGTTTTGTCTTGTTTTCCCGCACACCTGGTTTACATCCCCTCATCACTCTACGTGTATATTATCCTCTGTTCCCCCCATGTCTGTGTGTGTAATTGCTCTTTACGTTTATTGTGTGACGCGTCAGGCTGTTTTTTTCCGGGTATTGTTTTGAACCCATGGTATTGTATTGTTGTACATTATTTTGTGTGACCAGTGCGCTATTCGCTTTTGCTTTTGACTGGAGTGTTGTGACGCTGTTGCGTCCGACTGATTTGCTTCTGCCAATTAAAGTGTGCCTGTTCACTCATCTCTGCCCTCCTGCACCTGACTCCAGTTGACCAGTTGCGCACACAGTCTGACAATGGCACTCTATTCCTTATATACTGCTTTTGACCAGAGCCCATAGGGGCGTGGCACCCTATTCCCTGGATAGTATACTACTTTTCACCAGAGTCCAAGGGCCCTGGTCAAAATACGTGCACTATATAGGGAAAAGTTCAGGGGTCAAATCAGAGGTCATGCTCTGTTATTGGTCCAGCGCTGCAGTAGAAGGCATCTGTTTGAGTTTGTTAAATCTCTCTTCATAAGGATAATCGTGTCTGTGGTAAAAGCAGTTGGATACTGAGCAATTAACATCAGTCATGCCCCTACTGTAATAGTCACCGATGTTTCTGAATGCTCTTTTTCAACACCATCCGGCATGGGGTGGAATGAGCTGGAGAAGACTGCACAGAACAGAGAACGATGGAGAAGAGTTGTCGATGGCCTATGCTCCCAAAGGAGCAATGAGCTCCTAAGTTAGTTTTTAAACACCGTATCATACAGCACACAGACTCAAATTAGTGGATCCTTCAAGAACATACATGCTACATCTACAGTGGGTATCATAAGCATTCACCCCCTTGGATTTCTTCACATTTTATTGTGTTTCAAAGTGAAATTAAAAAGGATTTAAAATATTTTTTTTTGTTAATGATCTACACCAAATACTATGTAATGTCAAAGTGGATTTTCTGTTGTTGAAAACTGTAACATGAATATACCTTGATTAGATAAGTATTCAGCCCACTGAGTCAAAACATATTAGAAACACCTTTGACAGCGATTACAGCTGTGAGGCTTCTTGGGTTAGTCTCAAAGGGCTTTCTGCACCTGGATTGTGCAATATGTGCCCATTATTATTATTAAAAATTCTTCAAGGTCTGCCAAAATGTTGGGGGTCATGGATAGACAACAATTTTCATGTCTTGCCATAGATTTTCAATCAGATTTATGTCAAAACTGTAACTTGGCCACTCAGAAACATTCACTGTCTTCTTGGTAAGCAACTCCATTGTAGATTTGGCCTGTGTGTGTGTGTGTTTGTGCGTGTGTGTGTGTATGTGTGTGTGTGAACCTGCCTGAGAGCATCACACGTGTATAGGGTTTCTGCCAGACAGAGCGGGAAATGCACAAAACAAATGGTAGGAATTCACAGTAGCCAGATATCTGTCCCTCCTCCTCTTTCTTCCCCTCCTCCTCCTCCTCCTCCACCCTAAACAGAGACTAAAACCACACCATAAACCCTACTTCCCCTTGGCAAATCTAAACAGTGTTGTGTTAATAGTGGTGATTGTTTTGTTACATTATTAATCACATTAAACCCCCCCCCCCCCGTGATGTTGTGAAGCAGTTACTTCCACCCAATAAAGCAGGCTAGTGACTGAGTCTGTGCCCCAAAATGGCACCCTATTCCCTACATAGTACACTACTTTTGAATAGAGCCATATGAGCCCTGGTCAAAATAAGTGCATTCTATAGGGAATAGGTTGCCATTTATGCCAGAAGTTGATACAGTACACTGTCGCAGGATGGATTGACAATGGATTGACAACCTCTGAGCTTTTGAATGTTGTGTGAGTGTTCTTATTCATCCCACAGTGCGGCTCTAGTTCCTGTCCGGGGGTGATGGTCATAGCATGGGAGCAACCAACATCTTAGACCACGAGGGCAGACACTGGTTTTGAAGTTCGCAGGCGGGGCAACCTCATCACATGACCATGACCGACTCATGTCAGATATAGCCCATGGTTCTCCCCAGACCTGACTGCCCTTAACCGACACAAAAATATCCTATGGCGTTCTGCATTAGCATCGAACTGCCCCCGCGATATGCAACTTTTTAGGGAAGTTAGAAACCAATACACACAGGCAGTTAGAAACGCCAAGGCTAGCTTTTTCAAACAAAAATTTGCTTCGTGCAACTCCAACTCTAAAAAGTTCTGGGACATTGTAAAGTCCATGGAGAATAAGAACACCTCCTCCCAACTGCCCACTGCACTGAGGATAGGAAACTCTGTCACCACCGATAAGCCCACTATAATTGAGAATTTCAATAAGCATTTTTCTACGGCTGGCCATGCTTTCCACCTAACTACCCCTACTGCATTCAACAGCACTGCACCTCCCACAGCTACTCGCCCAAACCTCCCCCATTTCTCCTTCTCCCAAATCCATTCAGCTGATGTTCTGAAAGAGCTGCAAAATCTGGACCCCTACAAATCAGCTGGGCTTGACAATCTGGACCCTTTCTTTCTAAAATTATCTGCCGAAATTATTGCAACCCCTATTACTAGCCTGTTCAACCTCTCTTTCGTGTCGTCTGAGATTCCCATAGATTGGAAAGCAGCTGCTGTCATCCCCCTCTTCAAAGGAGGTGACACTCTTGACCCAAATTGCTACAGACCTATATCCATCCTACCCTGCCTTTCTAAGGTCTTCGAAAGCCAAGTCAACAAACAGATTACCGACTATTTCGAATCCCACCGCACCCTCTCCGCTATGCAATCTGGTTTCAGAGCTGGTCATGGGTGCACCTCAGCCACGCTCAAGGTCCTAAACGACATCGTAACCGCCATCGATAAGAAACAATACTGTGCTGCCGTATTCATTGACCTGGCCAAAGCTTTTGACTCTGTTAATCACCACATCCTCATCGGCAGACTTAGTAGCCTTGGTTTCTCAAACAATTGCGTCGCCTGGTTCACCAACTACTTCTCTGACAGAGTTCAGTGTGTCAAATCGGAGGTTCCTACTGTCTGGACCTCTGGCAGTCTCTATGGGGGTACCACAGGGTTCAATTCTTGGGCCAACTCTTTTCTCTGTATACATAAATGATGTCGCTCTTGCTGCTGGTGAATCTCTGATCCACCTCTACGCAGACGACACCATTCTGTATACTTCTGGCCCTTCTTTGGACACTGTGTTAACAACCCTCCAGACGAGCTTCAATGCAATTCAACTCTCCTTCCGTGGCCTCCAACTGCTCCTAAACACAAGTAAAACTAAATGCATACTCTTCAACCGATCGCTGCCTGCACCTGCCCGCCCATCCAGCATAACTTCTCTGGACGGTTCTAACTTAGAATTTGTGGACAACTACAAATACCTAGGTGTCTGGTTAGACTGTAAACTCTCCTTCCAGACTCACATCAATCATCTCCAATCCAAAGTGAAATCTAGAATTGGCTTCCTATTTCGCAACAAAGCATCCTTCACTCATGCTGCCAAACATACCCTCGTAAAACTGACCATCCTACCAATCCTCGACTTCGGCGATGTCATTTACAAAATAGCCTCCAATACCCTACTCAACAAGCTGGATGCAGTCTATCACAGTGCCATCCGTTTTGTCACCAAAGCCCCATATACAACCCACCACTGCGATCTGTATGCTCTCGTTGGCTGGCCTTCACTTCATAATCGTCGCCAAACACATTGGCTCCAGGTCATCTACAAGACCCTGCTAGGTAAAGTCCCCCCTTATCTCCGCTCACTGGTCACCATAGCAGCACCCACCTGTAGCACGCGCTCCAGCAGGTATATCTCTCTGGTCACCCCTAAAGCCAACTCCTCCTTTGGTCGTCTCTCCTTCCAGTTCTCTGCTGCCAACGACTGGAACGAACTACAAAAATCTCTGAAATTGGAAACACTTATCTCCCTCACTAGCTTTAAGCACCAGCTGTCAGAGAAGCTCACAGATCACTGCACCTGTACATAGCCCATCTATAATTTAGCCCAAACTACTACCTCTTCCCCTACTGTATTTATTTATTTTATTTATTTTGCTCCTTTGCACCATATTATTTATATTTGAACTTTGAACTTTCTTCAAACTACAAATCTACCATTCCATTGTTTTTCTTGCTATACTTTATTTATTTTGCCACCATGGCATTTTTTTTTTTGCTCTTACCTCCCTTATCTCACATCATTTGCTCACATTGTATATAGTCTTATTTTTATTTTTTTTCTACTGTATTATTGACTGTATGTTGTTTACTCCATGTGTAACTCTGTGTTGTTGTATGTTGTCGAACTGCTTTGCTTTATCTTGGCCAGGTCGCAATTGTAAATGAGAACTTGTTCTCAACTTGCCTACCTGGTTAAATAAAGGTGAAATAAATAAAAATAAATAAAATGTCCACTACATTCACCCCCCTTTGACCCACAGGGCCCTGGTCAAAAGTAGTTCACTATACCTGGAATAGGGTGCCATTTAGGACGCAGACAAAGACTGTGTTGAAAAGTACACCAACGTGCAGGCGTCATTAATAAGGTTCCCAAGGTATCCTAATAGCAGGGGATGTTAGTTGGAGGCCAGGAACGTGGTTTAGGGGTAGTTATATGTTATGGCGATAAGGCTGTGTAAGAGGTTCGATGGCGTGGATTATGATATTTCAAGAGGTTTTGAATAACCAATTGAATTTTGGTTATAGTTGGTTATAGGATAGGAATCATGTTTATGACAGTAATATAAGCCTTATAGGAGCATCATAGGCTTGTAAGCATCACCAGGCCTGTTGGGAAAACCTGTAGATGTGGACCAATAAATAATCATGGTGCATAATACAACAACATTATATACATTCTGTCTGGCCAGGTCTCTTTCGTGAAAGATGTATTCTGATCTCATTTGAACTTCATGGTTAAATAAAGGCATTATACTGTTTTAAAAAGTTATCGGAATGGTTTACTGCAAGGCTATTTGAGGTAGTGTGTCCTTTTTAATCTCCAGTTGAGTACAGGGAAACATGCCAGAGACAGTCCAGAACATCTTAGACATCATCAGGCAAACAGATGGTTTGGAAGTCGTAACAGTCCAAACAAATCTAACCCAACCTCTCTTCAGACCTGACACATCTAACCCAGGCTCTCTTCAGACCTGACAAATCTAACCCAGGCTCTCTTCAGACCTGACAAATCTAACCCAGGCTCTCTTCAGACCTGACACATCTAACCCGGACTCTCTTCAGACCTGACAAATCTTACCCTCCTAAAACAAAAGTAGTGCACTTCATAAGGAAAAGGGTGCTGTTTGGGAGGCTGGAACAGTACCCGGTGGTGGAGGAGAAGTTTGAACTAAGGTATGATGATAATTTATTTGTCGGTCATTCGTTGTTTAAAAAAACGTTCACTCATACTGGCTAGAGTATCAAATGACCTCTCAGGGCCTCGCTGTTAGATGAGTATGAAGACTATGGTTGTGTCCCAAATATACAGTGCACTACTTTTGACCAGGGCCCAGTGCACTACTCAGGGAACAGGGTGCCATTTGGGACACAAAATATGTGGGTTCTTCAGCTGTCACCATAGGAGAACCCTTTTTGGTTCCAGGTAGAACTCTTTTGGGTTCCATGTAGAACCCTCTGGGAAAGAGTTCTACATGGAACCCAATAAGGTTCTACCTGGAACCAAAAAGGGTTCTTCAAAGGGGAACAGCCGGAGAACCCTTTTAGGTTCTAGATAGCACCTTTGTGTGTAAAGTACAGTGTGGTATAAGTACAGTGAACCTGTCGAGGCAGAGGGCCAGAAAAAGCCGTCCTGCTTGTACCAGAGCCAACAATTACCTCAACACATGACTATGTTACAGCATCTCTGCTGGCCCCTGGCCCCTGTTGTGAAACTACACACAGCCAGGCACTGGGAGAAAACTTGGCACCTGAGGAGGTAAAGATGTAGTGTATATGCAGCTACATGGAGAACATGTCTCCCAAATGGCATCCTATTCCCTATATTGTGCCCTACTTTTGACCAAGGCTAATCTGGTTCTGGTTAAAAGTACTGCACTATATAAGGAATAGGGTTCCGTTTGGGACGCAAACGGAGGACTTGACACCTAAAGGTAGAGCTGTACTGTATCTACAATGTGCCTGTCAGCACACATGGTGGAATTCCTCCACCCCAGTTAGGTGTGGCTGTGTTAGTGTAAGGTACTCCTCAGTGTTGTATGCAGGTTAGTACCAGTGTTGTAGCTAGGTTGACAATCCAAGGTACAAAGCACTCAGAGTCAATGAGGACAAACCTCCATGTGAGATGACAACAGGTGAGGTGGAACAGAGCCACACTCAAACACACCATCCCCCTCTCACCACACAGACACATCTTCAGTCTCTCTATGTCTACTACTGCAGTGAGAGAGGAGAAAGCAAAGACACATCCACAGACGCACCAGACTTTGTAGCCTACTACATGGATGGGATTTGTAGAAACTTTATAAATGGGGATTGAAGCAGTATTTTTCTCAATAGTTAAGTTATCTCTGTGCTATTGTCCTTGTGCTACAGAAAGTTATTATTTGCATTTTATAGACATAAAACATTACATTATCATTCTTAGTATGTTATTTTAAAGACGGCCACAGGGAATGGAAACAGTAGGACAATAGAACTCTTATCCACAACTCTGTTTCTCCTATTATGTTTCTTTCCTATGTAGAGGCCAACTATGTGTAGGCTAAACCCCTGCTGGCTGTTTAAAACCTCTTAGGGATCCCTTAACGCTCGAATCCCGTTAGCGGGATAGATTTGACAACATCCGGTGAAATTGCAGAGCGCCAAATTCAAACTACAGAAATATAAATATATAACATTCATATAAATACAAGTGTAATACATCAAAATAAAGCTTAACTTCTTGTTAATCCAGCCGCTGTGTCAGATTTCAAAAAGGCTTTACGGCGAAAGCACACCATGCGATTATCTGAGGACAGCGCCCCGCATACAAAAACATAAACCATTTTTCAACCAGGCAGGTGCGACACGAAAGTCAGAAATAGCGATATAATAAATGCCTTACCTTTGAAGATCTTCATCTTTTTGCAATCCGAAATGTCTCAGTGACACAATGAATGGTCGTTTTGTTCGATAAATTCCTTCTTTATATCCTCAAAATGTCAATTTATTTGGCGCGTTTGATTCAGAAATACACCGGTTCCAACTCGCCTAACATGACTACAAAGTATCTAATAACTTACCTGTAAACTTGGTCCAAACATTTCAAACAACGTTTCTAATCCAACCTCAGGTACCCTAAAATGTAAATAATCGATAAAATTTAAGACGGAATAAACTGTTTCCAATACCGGAGAAAAATAACGAGGAGCCCGCTCCTGTTCATGCGCACCAAAAGACTTGGGTCCATCTGAGTGACACATGGAAAGACACAGGACTACTTCTTCATTTCTCAAAAGAAAAACATTGAACAATTACTAAAGACTGTTGACATCTAGTGGAAGCCATAGGAACTGCAATCTGGGCCCTAATAAATCAGGTTTCCCATAGAAAAGCATTGGAAAGCACAATGACCTCAAAAAAAAAATTCCCTGGATGGATTGTGCTCGGGGTTTCGCCTGCCAAATCAGTTCTGTTATACTCACAGACATTATTTTAACAGTTTTAGAAACTTTAGTGTTTTCTATCTATCTATAGTTCTATATGCATATCCTAGCTTCTGGGCCTGAGTAACAGGCAGTTTACTTTGGGCACGCTTTTCATCCGGACGTGAAAATACTGCCCCCTAGCCCAAAGAGGTTTTAAACAAATTGCTTATGAGTGCTTTCACCACTAGAAATACTCTGCATTTACCATTATAGTTTTACAGCAGTAGTCGAACGCACCAATTAAGTCCCTCACTACTACTACTATACTACATATCTGCTCAGAGCAATACAAATTAAACACAACTACACTATAGGGGTTTGTATGTATGCTGAACAAAAATATAAACGCAACATGCAACAATTTCAAGATATTACAGTTCTTATAAGAAAATCTGTAAATGTAATTAAATAAATGAGGACCTAATCAGGGGGCTCCCGAGTGGCGCAGCGGTCTAAGGCACTGCATCTCAGTGTTAGAGGTGTCACTACAGACCCTGGTTCAATTCCAGGCTGTATCATAACCGGCCATGATTGGGAGTCCCATAGGGTGGTGCACAATTGGCCCAGTGTCGTCTAGGTTAGGGTTTGGCTGGGGTGGGCCGTCAATGTAAATAAGAATTTGTTCTTAACTGACTTGCCTAGTAAAATAATCTATGGATTTCACGTGACTGGGCAGGGGCACAATCCATGCAGGGAATTTTTTTTTTGAGGTCATTGTGTTTTCCAATGCTTTTCTATGGGAAACCTGATTTATTAGGGCCCAGATTGCAGTTCCTATGGCTTCCACTAGTTTTTCCCCACCAGAAGGCTTTATTACAGACAGAAATATTCTTCAGTTTCATCAGCTGTCTGGGTGGCTGGTCTCAGACGATCCTGCAGGTGAAGAAGCCAAATGTGGAGGTCCTGGGCTGGCGTGGTTACACGTGGTCTGCTTTTTTTCTCTCTCTAAAACGATGTTGGAGGCAGCTTATGGTAGAGAAATTAACATTAAATTCTCTGGCAACAGCTCTGGTGAACATTCCTGCAGTCAGCATGCCAATTGCACGCTCCCTCAAACTTAAGACATCTGTGGCATTGTGTTGTGTGACAAAACTGCACATTTTAGAGTGACCTTTTATTGTCCCCCAGCACAAGGTGCACCTGTGTAATGATCATGCTGTTTAATCAGCTTATTGATATGCCACACCTGTCAGGTGGATGGATTATCTTGGCAAAGGAGAAATTTGAACAAATTTGTGCACAAAATTTGAGCGAAATAAGCTTTTTGTATGTATGAAAAATTTCTGGGATCTTTTATTTCAGCCCATGAAACATGGGACCAACACTTTACATGTTGCATTTATATTTTTGATCTGTATATATTAAGATGAGGGTTGCATCCCAAATAGCACCCTATTTAACTCATAGAGTACTAATTTTGACCAGGGCCATAGCCGCCATAGAGCTCTGAACAAAAGTAGTGTGCTGTATAGGGAATAAAGTGCCATTTGGGACACAAGTGAGAATTACTTCAGAGAACGCTGGACAATTGCACACTGTCTTCTGGGACTTGGCATATTGCCATATTGTCTGGCATCTTTCTATTTGGGTGTGAGTGACTTATCTTCATTAAGATAAAATCAGATGCAGTTTTCAGTATTTATGTCTACAGCTGTAAGATCGAGAGAGAACAATAGAAAGTACACAATCTGTTTTCTTGAAAGAAAAACACTGAGACCACCTTGTCTATCTATAGTTATGACATAGGTTGTGTGCTGCGTCCCAAATATGGGACAAAGCCACAGTCTAATGCAGACTCTTTGAAGCTGATTCAACCAGTTGGCTACTATAGAGTATTTTGTCTGGCTCTTTCAGACAGAGCCAGACAGTCTCTTTCTCCACAGAGTGGTATATGTATGGTTCTGGACCTCACCTGGGTTAAAATACTATTCAAAATCATTTAAAAATCATTCAAAATACTTTATCTGTGCTTGATTGAATGGGTGAATAGAATAGTCCCAAAACTGTAAACCCCACCATCTGGCACCAAGTATTTGAAAGATCTAAGATAGTATTTTAACACAGGTATGTTCTGGTCCTAGCTGTAGCCATAGCCTGGGTCTGTTGACATGGAAATGTCACGGGCCAGAAGGACCAGAAGGGCCAGAAGGGCCTTGGAACAACACTGGAGAGAGGTGGAAGGAGTGAGGGAGAGAGAGAGAGACAGAGTGAGAAATGTAACCTTTATTTAACAAGGCAAGTCAGTTAAGAACAAATTCTTATTTACAATGACGGCCTACCCCGGCCAAACCCAGACGATGTTGGGCCAATTGTGCGCAGCCCTATGGGACTCCCAATCACGGCCAGATGTGATACAGCCTGGATTCAAACCAAGGATTGTAGTTACGCCTCTTGCACTGAGATGCAGTGCCTTAGACCGCTGTGCCACTCGGGAGAGAGCGAGAGAGAGAGTGGGAGAGAGGGGGGGGGGGTTGGGGGGACTAGCGGCTTTGGAACACTGGAAAGAGAGAGTGAGCATGAGTAAGAGATTGAGAGAGAGAGAAAGAGAGAGAGAGTGAGTAGAGGGCGGGAGGACCGGGCCTTGGAACAATACTCCACTAGAGCAGATGGCCAGAGAGGATGTCGTCCTCATTCTCCTCCTACCCAGTGGAAACCTGGCATCTGGAAGCACAGGGAACCCCATCTACGTGGCGTAGGAGCCACGGGTCCGCTTTCAGAACCCATGGAACAGCCAGCAGGGAGTAGACTTGGACCCCTCGGCAGGTAGCAAGGGACGAGAAAGAGGCCAAGGAGAGTCCGCTCTGCTGTGAGTGTGTAATACTGTACGGGACACAACTCAACCTATTCATCTTTTACTTGGCTGGCTCATCCTTGTTCTGTCTGGCAGAGCTAAAGCGTCAATATCATGAAGCAATGGGGTTGGTTTGGTGGCTAAGCTGATTTAAAAGTGTTCGTTTTGAGGGAATGAGCCAGGAGCTGTTGTTTGTGTGTTTTGGTTTTAAAGCCCTATTAGATTTCCCTCACAATCTCACAATCATAACTTAGGATATTGAGACAGAAGACATGGGCTCTGTAGGTCCTAAGACTGGGGTTACATCCCAAATGGCACCCTATTCCCTAGGGCCCTAGTCAAAAGTAATGCACTATGAAGGGAAAAATGTGCCATTTGGGATGCAGACTAAGTGGTATGACATCCACTAGACTAGAGAATTTATTTAGGTCAGTATTTATCTTATAATGTATTTATCTTATAATGCTCTTGGAGAGTTCAGTGCTCTGTAGGACAGGGGAATGTATATTTGTAATCAGAAGAATGAGCTTGTAAAACGGGACTCACTTGACTCGTAATAAAAGTCGGTGACCCTCTTCTTGAAGAGGTACGGGGTTGCAAATATCAAGTGTTTACCTCCAGCTGGGTGCTAAATGCATGTCTCAAGCACATTCATGAAAAAGCACAGCTGGGGTAACACTGGACAGGCAACCTTTCTACTGTGTGAGGTTTCATTTTCGGGCATCTAAATGTGCAAGTTTTCAGGGGGAAGGATATTGAGGAGTAGTTTGTAATGCAACATAATGTGAAAAGATCCAAGGGAGGTGAATACTTATATGCACTGTAGGTGTTACCAGTGGTGTAAAATTAAGTAAAAATAGTTTAAAGTACTATTTAAGTAGTTTTTGTGGGGTATCTGTACTTTACTTTACTAATTATATTTTTGACAACTTTTACTTTTACTTCACTACATTCCTAAAGAAAATTATGTACTTTTTACTCCATACATTTTCTCTGACACCCAAAAGTACTCGTTACATTTTAAATGCTTAGCAGGACAGGAAAATGGTCTAATTCACACACTTATCAAGATTACATCCCTGGTCATCTCAAATGCTTTGTTTGTAAATTATGTCTGAATGTTGGAGTCTGCCCCTGGCTATCCGTTAATAATAAAAACTAGAAAATTGTGGTGTCTGGTTTGATTAATACACTATATATACATAAGCATGTGAACACCCCTTTCCAAAAAGTTAGTTCATTATATTTCTGCCCTGCTAGAGCTGCCCCGGTCAACTGTAAGTGCTGTTATTGTGAAGTGGAAACGTCTAGGAGCAACAAAGGCTCAGCCACGAAGTGGTAGGCCACACAAGCTCACAGAACGGGACCACCGAGTGCTGAAGCGCATAAGAATCGTCTGTCCTCGGTTGCAACACTCACTACCGAGTTCCAAACTTCCTCTTGAAGCAATGTCAAGGAGCATCATGAAATGGGTTTCCATGGCCAAGCAGCCACACACAAGCCTAAGATCACCATGCGCAATGCCAGCGTTGGCTGGAGTGATGGAAAACTTGCCGCCTTTGGACTCTGGAGCAGTGAAAACGCATTTTCTGGAGTGATGAATCACGCTTCGCCATGTGGCAGTCCATCGGACAAATCTGGGTTTGACGGATGCCAGGAAAATGCTACCTGCCCGAATGCATAGTGCCAACTGTAAAGTTTTGTGGATGAGGAATAATGGTCTGGGGCTGTTTTTCATGGTTCGGTCTAGGATCATTAGTTCCAGTGACGGGAAATCTTAACGCTACAGCTGTAACGATCGTCGTCGGGTGACGAGGAAGCGGACCAAAGCGCAGCTGGGAGCGAACACATGTTTATTCTTCACACTGAAATAAACACGTACACAAAACCAAGAAAAATGCCGATACGTTAACTGCTCAAACACAAAGAGGCAACACCCCACAAAACAGCATGGGGGAAAAAGGAACTTAAATGTGATCCCAATCAGAGACAACTAGCGACAGCTGTCTCTGATTGGGAATCGACAGAACCCAACATAGAAATAAACCACATAGAGCTAACACAAGGCTATAACGCAAACATAGAAAACAAACTAAGGAAAAATACCCAACATGACACACCCTGACCCAAAATACCCGAGTTCACCTGGTCAGGGCGTGACAGTACCCCCCCCCCAACGGTGCGTACTCCCGGCGCACCAAACTTAAGTCTATTAGGGGGGGGACCCGGGTGGGCGCCTCACCCTCGGTAGAGGCTCTGGCCCCGGGCGTGTTCTTTCCCCCGCCTCCACCTTAGCCCTACCCCTCTGGCCCGGACTGGACCACTGTGGAGCGGCATGCTCAGGCTCCGGAGCGGAGCCGTCGACCGGAACAGGATTGGGCACCGGTGGATCGGACACGGGCCGTGCCGGACTGGGAACACGCACCACTGGCTTGGTGCGGGCAGCAGGAATGGGCCGGGCCGGACTAGGAACATGCACCACTGGCTTGGTGTGGGGAGCAGGAACGGGCCGGGCCGGACTGGGGACACGCACCACTGACTTGGTGCGGGGAGCAGGGACGGGCCGGACAGGACTGTGGACACGCACCGTGGGCTTGGTGCGGGGTGCAGGGACGGGCCGGACAGGACTGTGGACACGCACCGTGGGCTTGGTGCGGGGAGCAGGAACGGGCCGGACCGGACTGTGGACATGCACCGTGGGCTTGGTGCGGGGAACAGGAACGGGCCGGGCCGGACTGGGAACACGCACCACTGGCTTGGTGCGGGGAGCAGGAACGGGCCGGACAGGACTGTGGACACGCACCGTGGGCTTGGTGCGGGGAGCAGGGACGGGCCGGACAGGACTGTGGACACGCACCGTGTGCTTGGTGCGGGGAGCAGGGACGGGCCGGACAGGACTGTGGACACGCACCGTGTGCTTGGTGCGGGGAGCAGGGACGGGCCGGACAGGACTGTGGACACGCACCGTGAGCTTGGTGCGGGGAACAGGAACGGGCCGGACCGGACTGTGGACATGCACCGTGGGCTTGGTGCGGGGAACAGGAACAGGCCGGACAGGACTGTGGACACGCACCGTGGGCTTGGTGCGGGGAACAGGAACGGGCCGGACCGGACTGTGGACATGCACCGTGGGCTTGGTGCGGGGAACAGGAACGGGCCGGGCCGGACTGGGAACACGCACCACTGGCTTGGTGCGGGGAGCAGGAACGGGCCGGACAGGACTGTGGACACGCACCGTGGGCTTGGTGCAGGGAGCAGGGACGGGCCGGACAGGACTGTGGACACGCACCGTGGGCTTGGTGCGGGGAGCAGGGACGGGCCGGACAGGACTGTGGACACGCACCGTGGGCTTGGTGCGGGGAACAGGGATGGGCCGGACAGGACTGGGGACACGCACCGTGGGCTTGGTGCGGGGAACAGGAACGGGCCGGACAGGACTGTGGACACGCACCGTGGGCTTGGTGCGGGGAACAGGGATGGGCCGGACAGGACTGGGGACACGCACCGTGGGCTTGGTGCGGGGAACAGGAACGGGCCGGACCGGACTGTGGACATGCACCGTGGGCTTGGTGCGGGGAACAGGGATGGGCCGGACAGGACTGGGGACACGCACCACTGACCTGGTGCGGGGAGCAGGGATGGGCCGGGCCGGACTGGGAACACGCACCACTGACCTGGTGCGGGGAGCAGGGACGGGCCGGACAGGACTGTGGACACGCACCGTGGGCTTGGTGCGGGGAACAGGGACGGGCCGGACAGGACTGTGGTCATGCACTGTGGACTTGGTGCGGGGAGCAGGAACGGGCCAGACAGGACTGTGAACACGCACTGGTGATCTGATGCGTGGAGCCGGTTTAGCCACTCGTCCTGGCTGGATGCCCATCCTAGCACGGCATGTGCTGGGCATGTCCACCGGACGCACCGGGCTGTGCGGGCGCACTGGCGACACAGCGCGCAACTCCGCATCCCATGGCTCCTCCTCCAGATCTTCCCTCAGCAGGTCCTCAATCAACCGTCTCATCTTCGTCTCCTCCTCCGCCGTCATCCCCCACGAGAGCAGTGGTCTGGGCTCTTCCTCTGCCCTTCCGGACCACCCCATTAGCCCCCCCCAAAAAAAATTATTGGGGGTGTCTTCCGGGCCTCCTCGACCGCCGCCTGCGACTCCGTCCACCGGCTGGCATTACCTCCTCGACCTGGGAATCCTTCCGCCAGGGTCCTTTCCCCGACATGATCTCCTCCCAGGTCCAGAACTCCTTCCCCTCGCGAGCCCATCTCTCGCGCTCCTTATCCTCCCGCTGCTTGGTCCTGGTTTGGTGGGGTGTTCTGTAACGTTCGTCGCCTGGTGATGAGGAAGCGGACCAAAGCGCAGCTGGGAGCGAACACATGTTTATTCTTCACACTGAAATAAACACGTACACAAAACCAAGAAAAATGCAGATACGTTAACTGCTCAAACACAAAGAGGCAACACCCCACAAAACAGCGTGGGGGAAAAAGGAACTTAAATGTGATCCCAATCAGAGACAACTAGCGACAGCTGTCTCTGATTGGGAATCGACAGAACCCAACATAGAAATAAACCACATAGAGCTAACACAAGGCTATAACGCAAACATAGAAAACAAACCAAGGAAAAATACCCAACATGACACACCCTGACCCAAAATACCCGAGTTCACCTGGTCAGGGCGTGACAACAGCATACAATTACATTCTAGATGATGCTTCCAACTTTGTGGCAACCGTTTGGAGAAGGCACTTTCCTGTTTCAGCATGACAATTCCCCCGTGCACAAGGCGAGGTCCATACAGAAATGTTTTGTCGAGATCGGTGTGGAAGAAATTGACTGGCCTGCACAGAGCCCTGACCTCAACCCTATCGAACACCTTTAGGATGAATTGGAACGCCGACTACGAGCCAGGCCTAATCACCCAACATCCGAGCCCGACCTCACTAATGCTCTTGTTGCTGAACGGAAGCAATTCCACGCAGCAATGATCCAAAATCTAGTGGACAGCCTTCCCAGAAGAGTGGAGGCTGTTATAAGATCAAAGGGAGGACCAACTCCATATTAATGCCCATGGTTTGGGAATGAGATGTTCAACGAGCAGGTGTCCACATACTTTTGGTAATGTTGTGAATAAGCATTTTTTTTATTATTTATATTTTTACTTTTGATACTCAAGTATATTTTAGCAATTACATTTACTTTTGATTCTTAAGTATATTTAAAGCCAAATAATTTTAGACTTTTACTCAAGTAGTATTTTACTGGGTGACTCACTTTTACTTGAGTCATTTTCTATTAAGGTATCTTTAGTTTTCCTCAAGTATGACAATTGGGTACCTTTTCCACCACTGGGTTTCATGCAAGTCCAAGTAAAGTGTAAAGACAACTGATGTACAGTGTTTTACCGGTGAGAAGTTGTGGTTGAATAGGCCCGGTTTTGTCTCTACTGTTATGTGTATTTTATTATCTTTCCTCAAAATTCTCAGTATACACCCAGAATGTTCTAAATAGACTGGAATACTGAATGAAACCCTTTGAAGGAGAGGCCATATAATAAATATAATTCTTCTCAGTAATTCATTTGAGCTGCAGATTATGGAATCCATCTGTTGACTGAACAAAACAATATTTAAATCAAAGACAGGACTAAACTCACAAACCACGGGGTGTGTGTGGTGTCACTGAGTGGTTATAATCAACAAACACAAGTAGGATACAGACAGTCACTTAGATATTTAGTAGGGTTAGCATTTTCTCTGTTATCTTTGTTTTTGTTACAAAAATTATATATAAAAGGGGCTACAAAGCTGTATGGAATAGAGTGCCTCTCCTCTACTCTCAGTACCAGGAGCCCAGCCAAAGTTCAATTAAGACATTTTCACACGGATCCCTAGTAGCATCCCCACTAGATCAGGGTTTCATCCAAATGGTACCCCATTCTCTATGTAGTGGACTACTTTTGACCAGGGCCAAAAGCAATCTGGTCGAAAGTAGTGCATTATACAGTGATGGGAATAGGGTGCCATTTGGGATGCAGACCATATCTATGTCAAGATGAGAAAGTAGTCTGTGTTTTAGCCCAAACATGACAGAGGGATACTTCTATGACCTGACCTGGGAAATAAGATTACCTGACCTGGGAAACCATCCCTGTTTAAAGGACAGTGCGATAAATGACAAATTTCCCTTTCTCGTTCTCACACTCCTCCACGTGCCACGAATGGGCTCGATTTTGTATCAGCATGTTTCTATTTCTTAGTGCTTAACAGAAGAATGTCTGTCCGCATCACAGTGTGGCTCCACAGTCCACAGAGTTTAGATTTACTACAGCTTCAATTAGTCTATTTTTGGAGAAGACATAAAATACATTACTACTCCACCAGGAGGAATCCCTTCTTCGTCTATAGAATGGTTCCTACTACAGCCGGCTATATGGCACAGCCACAGGTTGCCATGGACTCCATGTTAGCTTCCTGAGGACTTGCCTGCTGAGCTGAAGCCTGGTTTGAGGCTTCATCAAAGCCTATGCACCATATACATTACAACTCCACCAGGAGAAATCACTTCCCCTCAGACTCACTCATTGTCATTCCTACTACAGCCAGCTATATGGCACAGCGAGAGCTAGTCACTGAGTCTACAACTATGTCCCCAATGGCACCCTATGTTGTGCACTACTTTTCACAGAGCCCTATCAGCCCATGTCAAAAGTATTTCACTAAATAGGGGAATAGGGTGCCATTTGGGACACAACCATCCTTAGCTTCTTGGGGGCTCATCCTGCTGAGTTGAGATCTGGTTTGAGGTATGTGAGGAAGGCTTGGGTCAGAGATGAGGGCCCTAGTTTCCTCTACTCATTTAGGCTGAATCTCAAATGGCACCATATTCCCTACATAGTGCACTACATTTGACTAGAGCCCTGGTCAAAAGTCATATACAATATAGGGAATAGGGTGCCATTTGGGATGCAGACCCGCAGTCTTAATTACATTACCATCCTCCTCATCACCACCTGTCATCACTTGGATCGCCATTTCCCTCAGAGCCCCTAACTTTATGCTGTTCTAAAAATATTACATCTTAACTTTACATTGACCTACTTTTTTTAGGGAACAATTACTTTTATTGAGTCACTTCAACATCGTTACCACAAATGAGAAACAATAATACAAATACAAACATCCTCCATCCTACCCCTATTAGCCTGGTCCCAGATCTGGTTGTGCTTTTGCCTACTCCATTGTCAAACATGTTTGGCATAACCATTCAATAATAAGGTTTAAGTAAGAGATTCGAAACAGACTGGCACCCAGGCTAACCCCCCATCCCTTTATTGACCTGAAGTTGAATTCTAGTATAAGTTTGGTTTACACTGTAATGTAGGCTGCAAGAATGTACAGGTAAGGGTTTGGACAGGAATGATGTAAAAATATTACAAATGTATTCACGAAGGATGAGAGCCTGGTGAGAGTCTCCTCATAAACCATCATTTCCTTGACTTTGTCAAGTCCTATCAACAATGTTTAATTGCAAAAGGATTAAGCCATACCGTTGTTGAAATAGCTTCTGATAAAGACTAGAAGCCACACACAATCAAAAGCACTTTGTTTGACATTTGTCTCTTTTGGACAAATGTTAGTTATTACAGTGAGTTTGTGTGTTCATGGTGATCAAAAGACACAGGAAACAAAAATGGATACATAACAATGGTTCATATTTATTACCATCATGCTTGAGATTCATCCCAGAAAATTGGATTACTGCATGGGCTTCAAACAAAAGTATTGTAATGTGTATATTTGTAAGTAAAATATTTATTTCCTTGTAAAAAAAAATAAAAAATAAATAAAGAGAGTCGCACACTCCATATATAAACTCCCAGTAATTTATTGGGTAAATCGCCAACGTTTCGGTATCACTGTGCCTTCTCTGAAGAAGGCACAGTTTATATATGGAGTGTGGGACTCTCTTTATTTTTATAGTTTACAGTTTAATCGCCATTAGTCAGCACCTCCACACAAAATATTTTTTCTGGGTGTGCGCCAGCTCATGTTTTTTATTCTTGTATTACATATCAAAACAATTGGCATTTATTGCTAATCATAGACATACTGCTTTAAAGCACTAAAATACATGACTTATTTCATAGTACATTACGGACTCATTTGAAACACAACAGCTTGGATCGAGATTTTGGATTGAACTGTAAATATGAGGCTAATATCAAACACAAAGTGAAGGGAAATCGTAAAACGCATTATAAACAGAGATGTGTACGAAAAGCCAAGTTGTGTTTAAAAAGGAACAAAAAACTTCTACCATAATTTATTTTAGAAAGACAAGAGGTTTATTGAAACAACTGTTTTTGAAACAACAATGGATGCACCATTACTTTTTGTTTTCAAGAATATACATTTTATAGAAATTGATAGCATCTGTTATTTCCATGAAAACATCCATGTACTCCCAGTAATTTACCAAAGTTACCGGAATCTTCAATAATTTTGGAAATTAACGGGTAATCTATGGCAATCTATGGTAACTTTGTTAATTTATACTTGAATAACTTTTTATATCTCTCCATGAGTTTCTAGTGAATAGACCATATGGTCAAAGAGAAAATGCAAAAATGCAAAAAACATCTAATCAACAATGGCATTATTTCAATTAACTCTGCAACTATTCACTTTTTCACTACTGCCACCTATTTGGTGCCAAAACATTTACAACAAAGACATATTGATATAGAAAAATAAATTATTGTGTGTTAAAAAACATAAAGTATATTTCATGTTGAAACCCTCATATTAAACACCAATGGTATTCACTAACTTCATGGTTTATATTTAGAAGGTTTTAGAGCTTTGTGATTACCTTTTTAAATTTAAAAATCTACCTATTTGATTATGTTATATATTTTACATGTTAGAAGGCCACGCAGAGGGCCAGAGATAATTACAGACACCTGTGATAATCTGAAGAACCCAAAAACGCCACACAACATTTAGGAAGTTGCTAGTAATATACCCTCCCTTTGCAACCCTATGTCCATGATAACTTAAGAAATACATACACTTAGGTTGGAGTCATTAAAACTCGTTTTTTTCAACCACTCCACAAATTTCTTGTGAGCAAACTATAGTTTTGGCAAGTCGGTTAAGACATCTACTTTGTGCATGACACAAGTAATTTTTCCAACAATTGTTTACAGCCTGATTATTTCACTTATCATTCACTGTATCACAATTCCAGTGGGTAGGAAGTTTACATATACTAAGTTGACTGTGCCTTTAAACAGCTTGGAAAATTCCAGAAAATGTCATGGCTTTAGAAGCTTCTGATAGGCTAATTAAAATAATTTGAGTCAATTGGAGGTGTACCTGTGGATGTATTTCAAGGCCTACCTTCAATCTCAGTGCCTCTTTGCTTGACATCATGGGAAAATCAAAAGAAATCAGCCAAGACCTCTGAAAAAAATTGTAGACCTCAACAAGTCTGGTTAATCCTTGGGAGCAGTTTCCAAATGCCTGAAGGTACCACGTTCATTTGTACAAACAATAGTACGCCAGTGTAAACACCATGGGACCACGCAGCCATGACACCGCTCAGGAAGGAGACACGTTCTGTCTCCTAGAGATGAACGTACTTTGGTGCGAAAAGTGCAAATCAATCCCAGAACAACAGCAAAGGACCTTGTGAAGATGCTGGAGGAAACAGGCACAAAAGTATCTATATCCACAGTAAAACGAGTCCTATATCGACATAACCTGAAAGGCCGCTCAGCAAGGAAGAAGCCACTGCTCCAGAACCGCCATAAAAAAAGCCAGACTACCGTTTGCAACTGCACATGGGGACAAAGATCGTACTTTTTGGAGAAATGTCCTCTGGTCAAATGAAACAAAAATAGAACTGTTTGGCCATAATGGCCATCGTTATGTTTGGAGGAAAAAGGGGGAGGCTTGCAAACCGTAGAACATCCCAACCGTGAAGCACAGGGGTGGCAGCATCATGTTGTGGGGGTGCTTTGCTGCAGGAGGGACTGGTGCACTTCACAAAATAGATGGCATCATGAGGAATGAAAATTGTGGATATATTGAAGTAACATCTCAAGACATCAGTCAGGAAGTTAAAGCTTGGTTGCAAATGGGTCTTCCAAATGGACAATGACCCCAAGCATACTTTCAAAGTTGTGGCAAATGGCTTAAGGACAACAAAGTCAAGGTATTGGGGTGGCCATCACAAAGACCTGACCTCAATCCTACAGAGAATTTGTGGACAGAACTGAAAAGCATGTGCGAGCAAGGAGGCCTACAAACCTGACTCCGTTACACCAGCTCTGTCAGGAGGAATGGGTCAAAATTCACCCAACTTATTGTGGAAGCTTGTGGAAGGCTATCCGAAACGTTTGACCCAAGTTAAACAATTTAAAGGCAATGCTACCAAATACTAATTGAGTGTATGTAAACTTCTGACCCACTGGGAATGTGATGAAAGAAATAAAAGCTGAAATAAATCATTCTCTCTACTATTATTCTGACATTTCACATTCTTAAAATAAACTGGTGATCCTAATTGATCTAAGACAGGGACTTTTTACTAGGATTAAATGTCAGGAATTGTGAAAAAAAGAGTTTAAATGTATTTGGCTAAGGTGTATGTAATCTTACGACTTCAACTATATATACAGTACCAGCCAAAAGTTTGGACACACCTACTCATTTCAGGATTTTTGTTACACCCTGATCTGTTTCACCTGTCTTGTGCTTGTCTCCATCCCCCACTAGGTGTCTCCTATTTTTCCCCATTATCCCCTGTGTATTTATACCCAGGGACCTCGACTCTCTCATAGCCTTAATTAAGGATCGATGGGCGCCTACGTGAACGCAGGAGGGAGAGGAGGTCTGTTCTCAGCCACACTCGCTTGTCCGCGCTTTCTCCCTCGCATTTGAAGCACCGCGGAAGTTCCTGGCGCCTGCATTCCCGAGAGAATGCAAAATCACCCGAGCCCCGTCGGGGATCATCGGGGACTGGTGACTCGTCTCCTCCTGAGACCATGCAACTGGGAAGGGATAGATTGTCTCCTAGTGAACATTTACACAGGCTGAGCTCCAACAGTTGCCTGTATTGTGGTACAAAAGAACATTACATTTTCACCTGTACAGTAAAAGACCAGGCTCATCAGTAGGTATGGGTACGCTGGTGGACCATACAGGGAGTCTCCAAACTCCCATTACTTGCACTCTTTTCCATGCTATCCTGCTGTGGGGTGACCGGTCATAATCTTTCCATGTGCTCATTGACTATGGGGCTGACGAGAGCTTCCTGCACGCTACCCTGGTATCTGAGCTGGGTATCTCCACTCAACTCCTCTCTATTACCATGGATGCCAAAGCTTTGGATTGGCAGGGAAACTCACAGTACGGTTCCCATTAACCTGCGAGTGTCGGGTAATCACAGTGAGTCCATACAGTTTCTACTAATTGAATCTCCTCATACACCTGTGGTTTTTGGATCTTCATGGCTCCAGAGGCACCAGCCCCTGATCGACTGGGCTACTGGTTCTAACAACCCCCTGATGGACTGGGCTACTGGTTCTATCCTGGGTTGGAGCCCGTTCCGCCACGCACATTGTCTTAAGGTGGCTCAGCCTGCCCTGGGACATCCTTCTTCGGGGTTGTGAAAAGCCTCGGATCTCTCCGCCATTCCCACGGAGTACCAGGACCTCCAGGAGGTTTTCAACAAGGCACATGCCACATCCCTTCCGCCGCATCAACCCTACAATTGCGCTATTGACCTCCTCCCGGGCACCATACCATCTCGGGGGCGGCTTTATTCCCTGTCTGGCCCGGAGACCAAGACCATGGAGGTATACATTGAGGACTCTCTAGCTGCCAGGATCATGCGTCCTTCTGCCTTCCCTGCCGGCGCAGGGTTTTTCTTTGTGAAAAAGAAGGACAAAACCCTGTGCCTGTGTATCGACTACCGGGGCCTCAATGACATCACTGTAAAGAATCGTTACCTACTACCACTCCTCTCCTCGGCTTTCGAGCGTCTCCAGGGGGTGACCATCTTTTCAAAGTTGGGCCTTCGGAACGCCACCACCTGGTTCGGACACTTCAAGTATATGGTTATGCCATTTGGTCTGACCAATGCCCCCACAGTGTTCCAGCCCCTGGTCAAAGATGTGCTCCATGACATGTGGAACTGGTTTGTGTTTGTCTATCTCGACGACATCCTTGTCTTTTCCCGTTCAGATCAAAAGCATGTTCTCCATGTCTGACAAGTCCTCCAGCGCCTCCTGGAGAACCAGTTGTTTGTTAAAGCGGAGAAATGTTAATCGTTCCACTCTCTCCTTTCTGGGATACGTCACCGCTGCAGGGAACATTCAGATGGATCCTGACAAGGTGAGAGCGGCGCTGGATTTGCCCCAACCCGACTTTTTTTCCTGGGATTTGCTCATTTCTACAGCCGCTTTATTCGGGACTACAGCACCCTGCCCCCCACCCCCTCTCTGCACTCACCTCTCCTAAGGTTCCGTTCATGTGGTCCCCAGCTGCTGACAGGGCTTTCTGGATCTGAAGCATCGTTTCACCACAGCCCCCTGCCTAATCCATCCGGACCCATCCCGTCAGTTTGTGGTGAAGGTTGACGCCATGGACATTGGAGTCGGGGCCATCCTGTTCAAGCATTCTGTCCAGGACCAAAAGCTGCATCCCTGCATTTCCTCTCCCATCATCTCAATTTCGCTGAGAGGAACAATAACGTGGGAAATCGGGAACTTCTGGCGGTCAAGATGACGCTGGAGGAGTGAAGGGGCGGAACATCCATTCTTAGTGTGGACCAATTGTAAGAATTTGGAATATCTCCACACTGCCAAGTGCTCAACTCAAGGCAGGCTCGTTGGGCTCTGTTATTCACTCGATTCAATTTTACCATCGCCTACTGCTAACAGTTGGGGCTCTAAACAGGTGAATCCTGTGAATGGATTCCCATAGGGGCAGTATTGCAAAGTAACGGCAGTATAACTAAAAAGTGGCGCTTTCAAATACATTAAGAAACATTAACATTGGTCTAATAGCGAAAAAGGAGGAAAAATACAGGCCTATAGTGAACCACATTTTAAGCCACGTAGCATTAGTAAAAAAATAATAATTCTGGCACCAGTTTACCTATTAAAGGGCCACAGCTGAGCTGAGGAGGATTATTTATTGGGTTCCATTTATCTTGTCCTGGCAATGCCTTTTGGCTTCCTGCCAGTGCACGAAATAATGTGCAACTGTTGAATCGGGTCCTCTCTTGGACACTGTGCACCAATGAAATGGAAAACTTAAAGTTACAATGCTTCGCTTCTACAAATGTAGGATCTTAATTTGAGCCAGTTTGCTACAGCAGGAAAATAATCCTGCGGTAACAGGAAATGTGAATTATTACGTGGATTATAATTAATGGACATTTTTGCACGAGTTGATACATTTTCATGAGGGAACATCAAGTCTGAAATGTAAAAGTTGAAATGATAAACTTCAGAAGTATTTTTAAACCTCAAATTCACTACAAATCAAACTTTTCCTGCATTGCAGGAAAGTTATCCTGCAACAGGGTGGTCAAATTAAGATCCTACATCTGTAGGGTTTAACTTGAAATAACTCAAAAATCCTCTTCAGGCTTTCCTCTAACTCAATATAGCTGCAGTCATATTGTGACGTGTTCAACCACATGGAGGTATAACCTAATTTCTTGTGACCTTGGAAGTAGCTTTTAGTCTCATTTCCCAAAGTTATTTACCCATTTCATTCTTGGAAATATCTCTGGTGGTTTATTAATCATCAGCTTCAGTTATAATCTACATATTTACATTTAGTCTACAGCCCCAGACCTACACATTGGACAATGGTACAGTGGTCTATATCGGAGAACAGCAACATAATTACCCACTGTGTCAGTGTGATTGTGCATATCAAAGTGAATCCCACACAGATATGGTCCAACATCATGGCTACATAGTGAATAGGGTGCCATTTGGGACACACACCATGTTATTGTAATGGAACAGTATTGGTTTGGTCTGCTAGTCAGCTGGGGAACTTCAGCGGCTTCCTCTGGCCTCCTCTCTCTGTCTAAACAGATGATAGGTTGGAGCTGGGAGAGTGATATAGCCTGGGAGAAACAAGGACAGTACTGACTCTGTGGGAGTCCACTCAGTCATGTCAGGCTTCAGAACCACTGTTATTCCCATTACCTAATGATACACATGCTCTGTGCCATGGCTCTCAAAACGGCCCTACCTACCTCAGTAAAACAGTCAGTAAAAAAAGACCTGCTCAGCTTCCAGAACTGTAATGTTACAGCCAGCTGACTAATCACATTCACGCTGAGAATGCAAAGCCAAGGCATTCCACGAGGCAGCCAGTGCTCCTATAACATCTTTATAATATAATGGTGCCGGTGGGGATGGCTGCCGTTTTACGGACTCCTAACCAACTGTGCTATTTTGTTAGTTTTTTCACATTGTTTGTAATTCATTTTGTACATAATGTTGCAGCTACCGTCTCTTATGACCAAAAAGAGCTTCTGGACATCAGAACAGCGATTACTCACCTCGAACTGGACAAAATACCTCATGATAAGCTGTAGACCACACTATCTACCAAGAGAGTTCTCATCTATATTATTCGTAGCCATCTATTTAACACCACAAACCGATGCTGGCACTAAGTCCACACTCAACGAGCTGTATAAGGCCATAAGCAAACAAGAAAATGCTCATCCAGAAGCGGTGCTCCTAGTGGCCGGGGATGTTAATGCAGGCAAACTTAAATCTGTTTTACCTCATTCCTACCAGCAAGTCACATGTCCAACCAGAGGGGAAAAAAACTCTAGACCACCTTTACTCCACACACAGAGACGCATACAAAGCTCTCCCTCACCCTGCATTTGGTAAATCTGACCATATTCTATCCTCCTGATTCCTTCTTACAAGCAAAAACTAAAGCAGGAAGTACCAGTGACTGGCTCAATACGGAAGTGGTCAGATGACGCAGATGCTAGGCTACAGGACTGTTTTGCTAGCACAGACTGGAATATGTTCCGGGATTTATCCAATGGCATTGAGGAGTACACCACCTCAGTCACCAGCTTCATCAATAAATGCATCGATGACGTCGTCCCCACAGTGACCGTACTTACATTTCCCAACCAGAAAGCATGAATTACATGCAACATTCGCACCGAGCTAAAGGCTAGAGCTGCTGCTTTCAAGGAGCGGGACAGTAATCCAGATGCTTATACAAAATCCTGCTATGCCCTCAGACGAACCATCAAACAAGCAAAGCGTCAATACAGGACTAACATTGAATCCTACTACACCGGCTCTAACGCTCGTCGGATGTGGCAGTGCTTGAAAAATATTATGGACTACAAAGGGAAACCCAGCCACAAGCTGCCCAGTGACGTGAGCCTACCAGACGAGCTAAATGCCTTTCATGCTTGCTTCGAGACAAGCAACACTGAAGCATGCATGAGAGCACCAGCTGTTCCGGACAACTGTGTGATCATGCTCTCCGTAGCCGATGTGAGCAATACCTTTAAACAGGTCAACATTCACAAAGCCGCAGGGCCAGATGGATTACCAGGATCTGTACTCAAAGTATGCGCGGACCAACTGGCAAGTGTATTAACTGACATTTTCAACCTCTTCCTGACCGAGTCTGTAATATCTACATGTTTCAAACAGACCACCATAGTCCCTGTGCCCAAGAAAGGGAAGGTAACCTGCCTTAATGAATACCGCCTCGTAGCACTCATGTCGGTAGCCATGAAGTGCTTTGAAAGGCTGGTCATGGCTCACATCAACACCATAATGCCGAAACCCTAGACCCACTCCAATTCGCATTTTCCCCAAAAGATCCACAGATGACAAATCTCAATCACACTCCACACTGCCCTTTCCCACCTGGACAAAAGGAACACCTATGTGAGAATGCTGTTCATTGACAACAGCTCAGCATTCAACACCATAGTGCCCACAATGCTCATCACTAAGCTAAGGATCCTGGGACTAAACACCTCCCTCTGCAACTGGATCCTGGAATTCCTTACGGGCCGCACTGGAGCCCCATCAGACCATGATTAACAAGATTCTTTGGTCAGATGAAACCAAGATTCAACTATTTGGCCTGAATGCCAAGCATCACGTCTGGAGGAAACCTGTCACCATCCCTACTGTGAAGCATGGTGGTGGCAGCATCATGCTGTAGGCATGTTTTTCAGCAGCAGGGACAGGGAGACTAGTCAGGATCGAAGCAAAGATGAACGGATCAAAGTACAGAGAGATTCTTGATAAAAACCTGCTCCAGAGTGCTCAGGACCTCAGACTTGGGCGAAGGTTTGCCTTCCAACAGGACAACGACCCTAAGCACACAGCTAAGACAACGCAGGAGTTGCTTTGGGACAAGTCTCTGAATGTCCTTGAGTGGCCAAGCCAGAGCCCGGACTTGAACCCGATTGGACATCTCTGGAGAGACCTGTGCAGCGACGCTCCCCATCAAACCTGACAGAGCTTGAGATGATCTGCAGAGAAGAATGGGAGAAACTCCCCAAATACAGGTGTGCCAAGCTTGTAGCGTCATACCTAGGAAGACGCAAGGCTTTAATTGCTGCCAAAGATGCTTCAACAAAGTAGTGAGTAAAGGGTGTGAATACTTATGAAAACGTGATAAAAATTGTTTTACCTGTTTTTGCTTTGCCTTTATGGGGTATTGTGTGTAGATTGATGAGAAAAAACACTATTTAATCAATTTTAGAATAAATCTGTAACCTAACAAAATGTGGAAAAAGTCAAGGGGTCTGAATACTTTCGAAGGCACTGTATATCACATTTTACATTTTAGTCATTTAGCAGACGCTCTTATCCAGAGCGACTTACAGTAGTGAATGCATACATTTAGTTTCATGCATTTAAAAAATAAATAAATTGTACTGGCCCCCCATGGGAATCAAACCCACAACCCTGGCGTTGCACACACCATGCTGGCGTTGCAAACACCATGCTCTACCAACTGAGCCACAGGGAATATATTTATTACACAATAATTTCTGCCTGCATTTGACCTCCTCCAGAAATGACTCTTGATTTAGCCAAGCTGAGTTGACATGTGAAGGCAGGAATAGCTGCTGGAGACAAACTATTCCTTGTTGATATTCATTCAGTAACCTGCGATCTCATAAAAACAAATGCACCACCCAAATGATGGATTCTGACTGAGGTGATGGTTTAGATTAGGAACAACAACAGTATAATTTACATTGTATAGTGAAAGCCCATGTTGGTGAGGTTTAGGAGGAAACTGAGTCCCAGCATGATTGTTACTCACTAATACTCACTCAGAGTCCACCCACTCTTGTTTTCTGTTGCTCCTTCAAACCGGATCTGAGGGTTTTGCACACTCTGGTCGAAGAGCTCAAACATCACTTAATCTGGACAGCAGATTCCCAATTGAGGAAGACCCTGATGAGAAATTGTGTATTTGTTGATAAGAGCATTACATACCAGCTGCCCGACTCAAACACAGACCCTAAACCATCACTAAAATATGACAGAGATACAGACTCACAGCAGTATTCATTCCAAGTCAAAAAAGGCAGCAAACACTGCAGATTTCAATTCCAAAATACAGACACTTGATAGTGAAAAACTGGCATTGAGTTTTGACAACAAGGAAGGTTTCATGAGTTACAGTCTCTTTACAAAGACCTGGGGCTGTTTGATAATTGGTGTATGTACTGTATACACCTAAAGGTCAGTTCAGTCCTGAAAATATATTTCTACATGACAACTAATATCCACCAATACAGTACTAAACACACATGCCCTTCCCATACCTCCAAGGCTTTATTCAACCACGCCAATAAAAGCCTTTTTAGTTGGTAATGAGGCCTTCCCCAGTAACTGCTCATAAAGAGAATACGGTGCCTGAGGGTATATGTGTTATTGAACTCAATGAACGGCTGTGTCCCAAATGTTACCTTATTCCCTATTTAGCGAGCATATAGGGCTCTGATCAAATGTAGTGCACTATTTAGGGAATAGTGTGTAATTCGGGACACAAGCTTAATTTTACAGAAAGGGCATTTAAGGTGTATCATTGCATGTGGTGAGAAGGTGCATGCGTTTTCAACAGGAAAAGGTCAGGACTTAAATGGTACATCAGACTGGCAGCATGGAACAGCAAAAAGTTGCACCCTATTCTCTATATAGTGCTGACCTTTGACTCGAGTCCTATGGATCCCCGTCAAAAGTAATGCACTATATTGGGAATAGGGTGCCATTCTGGAAGCACATTGAACGTACAGTACCAGTCAAAAGTTTGGACACACATACTCATTCAAGGGTTTTTCTATATATGTACTATTTTCTACATTATAGAATAAGACATCAAAACTATGAAATAACACACATGGAATCGTGTAGTAACCAAAAAAGTGTTAAACAAATGAAAATATATTTCATATTTTATATTTTTAAAGTAGCCACCCTTTGCCTTGATGACAGATTTGAACACCCTTGGCATTCTCTCAACCAGCTTCACCTGGAATGCATTTCCAACAGTCTTGAAGGAGTTCCCACATATGCTGAGCACTTGTTGGCTGCTTTTCCTTCTGTCTGCGGTCCAACTCATCCCAAATCATCTCAATTGGGTTGAGGTCGGGTGATTGTGGAGGCCAGGTCATCTGATGCAGCACTCCATCACTCTCCTTCTTGGTCAAGTAGCTCTTACACAGCCTGGGAGTGTGTTGGGTCATTGTCCTGTTGAAAAACAAATGATAATCCCGCTAAGCCCAAACCAGCTGGGATGGTGTATCGCTGTAGAATGTAGGTAATTTGCCCCTTGAAAATCACTGTGTTGCTGTTTGTCAGAGTTTGGCATTGCTTGTGGTTGATCTCCCCCATCTCTTCCACAGTCTCATAAAATATAAACTGAATGATAGAAAGATCAGGGCTAAGTACATTTCTGTACTTCCAAAACCACATGGAAAAGCAATAGGAATCACTTTCACATGGTTTCTATGTACATGTACTTTATTACAATACAGAGAATGTTTTAAACACTTCTGAATAGGCTTCTGACTGGAAATTACATTTAATTGTCAGTATTGTGAAGCATGGAACTCTTTGTCAGCCTCTTTGTGGTCAGATCTCCCTTATTCACAGATTCCCATCAGGAAAAAGAAGTCCTTTACTTCTATAAATCTTAATACCATAATCTACTTTAGAAGGATGAACAAAACACAGTAGACTCAAACAGGCCCACGGCAGCCTATTGAATCTCTGAAAGCAATGGCTGAATTTTAATCACAGGGTTTTCACCACCCGAAGTAGCAGTGCTTGCAATCTATGGAGTACGTGTGTATGTGCTAATACATTGCTAAATGGGTGCTAGGCTTATTCTTGAGAGGGCTTCAGCACTGGCAAACCCCCCCCCCCCCCTGGAGCTGCCAATGTCAGCCATCCATTAAAACACGTATGGTATCAGAGGAAGCTACATATCATGTTGGCGTTCCCCAGTGGATTCCAGCCTTGGCACTTCGCCACTTCTGGTCCCATACTTCAAACTCACTCTGGTCTGAACAAGTTACTGTAATGATCTGCAACACGTTTGGCTAAACAAACATTTGTATTTATAGTGTGCAGGTTTATTTCGATTGACAAGAGCTATAATTATTTGATACAAAGCTTTCCCTTGCCACAGCATGTAGTCACCCCTTTTGATAGTGATGCCCTCTAACTTTGAAAAGATTTGCATAAAGCAGGCTCAGTTCATCATTCTGTTCACAAACATGTCTGTGTCATTGAACACATTCAACATCAATCATTCAGACCATCAGGATATTTACTGAAAATATTCATACCCCTTAAAATGTTGTGTTATAGTCTGAATTTAAAATTCATTAAATAAAAAATGTTATTTTAGCAAATGAATTAAATGAAATACAGACATATCTCCTTTACATAAGTATTCAATACTTTGTAGGAGCACCTTTGGCAGAAATTAAACCTTTGAGTCATCTTGGGTATGTCTGTATCAGCTTTGCACATTTGGATTTGGTAATTTTCAAAATGCTGCCACCAACATGCTTCCCGGTAGGGATGGTGTTAGACGGGTAATGAGCTGTGCCTGGTTTTCTCCAGACGTAGCACTTTGCATTCAGGACAAAGAGTGAATTTTCTGTCTCATCAGTCCGAATCTGAGTCTTTCACGTGCCTTTTTGCAAAACTCCAGGCGTGCTGTCATGCCTTTTTCTCAGGAGTGGCCTCTGTCTGGCCACTGTCCCATAAAGCCTAGAATAGTGAAGTGCTGTTGCTGTAGAGACTGTTGTCCTTGTGGCAGATGCTCCCATCTAAGCCAAGGAACTCTGTAGTTCTGTCAGAGTGGTTGTTGGGTTCTTGGTCACCTCCAAGGACCTTCTTGCCCGGTTTCTCAGTTTGGTCAGCCAGCCAGCTCTAGGCAGAGTCTGTGTAGTTCCATATTTTTTCAATTTCCCAATGATGGAGACTACTGTGCTCTTAAAACTTTCAACGCTCTAGAAATTGGTTTATACACTTCCCCAGATATACAGTATATCTCGGAAATCTACGGACAGTTCCTTGGACTTCATGGTACAGTTTCTGCTCTGACATGCACTGTCAATTGTGGGACCTTATATAGACAGGTGTGTTTCTTTCTATGTCATGTACAAAGAATTGAATTGGCCACAGGTGGACTCTAATCAAGTTGTAGCGACGTCTCAAGGATCATGAAAGGAAATTGGATGCACCTGAGCTCAGTTTGGAGTGTCATAGCAAAGGGGTGTGAATACTTATGCATATGAGATATTTCTGTATTTTATTTTCATTGAATTTGCTATAATGTCTAAAAACACGTTTTTACTTTGTCATTATGGGGTATTGTGTGTAGAATTTTTTAAAATTTTTAATCCATTTTGAATTCAGGCTGTAACACAACAAAATGTGGAATAAGTCAAGGGGTATGGCTACTTTCTGAAGGCACTGTATGCCCTTGATATTAGCAACCCTTGACAGAATGATAACAACAGACTCAAAACTATACCGAATCAAACATGCAAGCACTGAAAACAACATGGTGGAAAATTCATTGATTTATCACTATACCATTTGAATCATAGGTTTCATCCCAAATGCCACCCTATTCCCTTTGCTGTGCACTACTTTTGACCAGGACCTATAAGGCTTTAGTCAAAAGTAGAGCACTATATTGGGAATAGAATGTCATTTGGGACGCAATCAGTGTATCAGTGGGTGTGCATCTACAGCTCCTAGTGTCAGGGCTCTAATCTGACACAGCAGTACACACTGAAAAAAGGGTTCCAAAAGAGTTCTGAGGCTGTCCCCTAGGAGAACCCTTTTTATTTCTAAGTATAAGCCTTTATGATTCCAAATATAACTATTTTGGGTTCCATGTAGAACCCTCTGTGGAAAGGATTCTACATCAGAGAAGGCTAGTGGGAGGAGCTATAGGAGGACGGGCTCATCGTAATGGCTGGAATAGGAATTAATGGAACAAAGTCAAATGTGGTTTCCATATGTTTGATACCATTCCATTTATTGCATTCCATCCATCACAATGAGCCCATCCTCCTATAGCTCCCCCCACTAGCCTCTTCTGTTCTACATGTAACCCAAAAGGGTTCTACCTGGAACCAAAATGTTTTTTTCAAAGGGTTCTCTTATGGGGACAGCCGAAGAACCATTTTTGGTTCTAGATAGAACCTTTTTTTCTAAGAGTGTATGAACAGTGTTAGGGCTATGGTTAAACCCAGCAGTAATGACCATTACTGACCTTCTCATGTGCAAATCAGAGGCCTGTGGAAAGTCTGGACGGACTAGGGAAAGGCGACGGGGGCAGGGGCGTAGCGGAGGGGAGAGAGGGAGGAGAGAAGAGGAAATAGGGGACAGGGGTGGAGAGGGATGGGGGAAAGAGGGGAAAAGTCCTGTCAGTGGAATAAGAAGCACCGTAATACACAGAAAAGACCTTTACTGCAGTACATATTATGACATGTGGTGGTTGCTGATGGTTCTCCATTAAGACAGCAAAGCCTTAGACACTGAAATTATGGAAAAGATCCTGCCAATCATAGCTCTTGCAGAAATGTTCCATACGAGTATGGGCATATAGACCATTTGACTCTGAGGTTAGAATACGACACGTCAGTGGTACTGTAGTGCTCAGTTGCAGGGATACGTGGAACTTGCCTCTGCAAGTCTGAATGTCAATCTGTTGTTCACTGGAACTGAACTTCTTTTCAGAAAAAAAGGACTGTCTTAGAGTCAACATGAGAACCTGAAGAAGCTGTACAAGAAATGCATTGTTCGTTGATGCAGAGCAGAGGAAAATAAAATTAAAAAATACTGTATACCTAAAGTAAACTCTTTTCGGGTTGAGAAATAAAGAACTGCTGTACTGTTAATAAACAAACGTGAATAAGTGAATAGAGTTGTCCATTGATGCACTGCAAATGAAAAATAAATACAATGAAGAATAATACAAGTCAAGGTTGGTCGCCTGTCTTTTCTTGCGTGAGGTTTTTACACTTGTTTTTGGATGGGGGTTTGTGTCAGGGCTCCTTGTTATTGTGATTTCTCTGTCTCTGTAATATCATACCAGTCTCTGTGCGTCACACCGTCCAACAGCATAACTATAAATATAATTTATGTCTTGTCAGCCCCAGGATGCAACAGTAGGCCCAGGCTTACCCTCTCCACTGACAGTTGAACAGTCTCTAAGATGGATGTGTTTCTGTTCTGCAGTTGGAAATAAGCTGTTGCAGTGTTTTTCTTGGTGAGGATTTAAAGATCATAAGGATGAAATTCAACCTCTCAGAGAGAGAACAAGCACAAAGAAAAACAGATGACACTTGGAAAGCAACCACTGTAAACAGAAATATGACATTTGAAAGTGTTTTGTTAAAGATGCACTATGCAGAAATCTCTCCATTTCCTGGTTGCTAAAATTCTAATAGTTGCCTAATTTCAGTGTATGGGACAAAACAAGCAAGTTTAGTGTAGAGAATCACTGTACCATCTAAACCGCTCTGAAATATATTTTCCATAACCAAAATTAATGTATTATCAGCTGCTTGAAGCTGGTGTACAAAACCGAAAGTAAAAGACGCAAAAACAAAACTTAAGAATGGGAAGCATAGAAATAGCGCACATCGAACAGATCTACCACTGCTTAGAGTTGCTTTCAATGAGAATGACCGATCTATAACACCCATTCCTAATGCTAATTAAACTAGAAATCCAAGATGGCAGCATCTCAAGTCGTTTGTCTGTGACTAGTAGATTTTACCTACTAATAACCTATTTATTTATGGTTGAGTAAATCCACAATTTCCTTGTTGTGTAGTGCAAACTATTTTGTTTTGCTGTTGTAAAGATCGCGGGTCTCCCTCAATTCGGATGCATTTTTTTTCTCGCTATTTGCATTTCTTTACTTGAAGTTTACCAAGGTAACCCTATCTCTGGCTGGCCTGAGTTCTTTCTTCAGCTTTCCCTCCGCGGAGTGTCTCGTCCAAGCTGCTCCTCTTCGCTCTCCACCTGGCTGTCAGAGGCACCTCAACAATCCCCAACCCGTTTTCTCAATCGACCCCCACACCCAATCTACTCACACGCGCACACACTCCAGTGATGGGTATTCCGTCTCTTTTCAGTGAGCCGGCTCGTTCTGCTCAGCTCACCAAAAAGAGACGGCTCTCTCCTAAACGGCTCTTTAAAAAAATATGTTTTGTATTTTTTCAAGTCAAACAGTTTGCGATAGTTTGACTATGATTGGTGTTAAAACAATTCTAATTCAATTATTAAATGAAATCATACTCTACTTTAACCACAATGTATTTAAAGATGCATTGGTTTGTTATGAAAAATAATGCTATTAAACATTTACATTTAAAGTATAACTTTTTAATGAATATAAACAAAGAGCATATAAATGTAACAATTCAAAACGAATATAATCTGAACAACATAATAATAAAATATTGCACCATATCAAAGAAAAATAAATAACAATTTGCAAAACTGCAGCATCCCACTTAAAACATTAAACTGGTCCCTCTTTTCTCTCTTCTTTATTGCCATGTTATAACCAGCAGCACTCAGCAATGCTGACCATATTTTGCTTTTATGAGAGATTTGCATTCAGAAATGCAAGCTGCCTCACTTTCGAGGGGCTGATGCGGTTTCTTCTCTCAGTAATGATTTGTCCCGTTTTCGAGAAGACCCTCTCAGAGGGAAAGGATGTGGCCACTATGCAGAGTCTCCCTGTCATGACTTTAGTAAGCCGTGGGTAGACAGAGGCCTTGTTCTTCCACCAGCTCAGAGGATCTGCAGATCTTTGGAGGAGGGGCTCCTCCAAATCGGATCGGACCTCCATTATGGCATCTGCTGAGGGATTCCTTCGTGCTGCATCCCCAGTTGCTCTCTCGTCAAACAGCATCCAAACAGCAGCCGTTTGTGGCACTACCGCTGGTGCTTCTGCTCCATCTGCTCCCTCTTCTTCCTGTTGCCCTGGTGCCTGAGCCAGCTGACTGCTGGGGCTGTCCCTCCCTGCTGCTGAGGTTATTCTTTGAAGAGCCTCATCAATCGCTCTGGCATCACTGAAGGCTAACTTCTTAAACCTGGGTTCAAGTGCAACGGTTTCTGATACCACGTGATTATATTCCATTCTGTGGAACTTTCTGTCCATTGATGAACATAGGGTATCCATCAACTCTGTCACATGTCCTGTGGTTACATTTGCTTCTCTCGGCTGGCTGTGATTCGCTGCAGACCCTTACACAGGAGTATCATTTTTGAGGCTGTCACATAGCTGAAAAGAGTTAACAGTAACTTATTAGTTCAGGTTCATGTTTTGTCTACTGACACTACATTCTCATCTACTGCTCATATACATATATAATACTGGATGAAATAATGATGTAGTAATAACTGCTTACTGTACCCCTCTCCACTGATCTCCACAGTGACCTGCTCAAAGGGTTCCAGGACTCTGCACACCTCCTCCACCACCTCCCATTCCTCTTGGGTCAGAGCATCAACAGGTGCATTGACAATGGCCAGGGTAGAGATGATGGCATCCTTTGACTCAATAAACTGCTTCAACATTGTCACAAGTTTCTTCATCTTCCGACGATATAGAGAAAACGTCGTCTGAGAACGTGGAACAATACGCAGCAGAGTTGGTGCTCATCATCTTAATTTATTAAATGACGTTGAACACGAGAAAACAAGAAAACAACAAGAACGACGAAGGACAGTTTCACAGGCTAAATGAAAACTAGCAGTGCGAAATACAACTACCCACAAAACACAAAGACAAACACACCCTATTATATAGGACTCCCAATCAAAGGCAACTGAACACACCTGCCTTCAATTGGGAGTCCAACCCCAATTAACTATACATAGAAAACAAACCTAGAACCTATACCCACAACTAACTAGACTTAACATAGAAATACATAAACACAGAGCAGTGCCCAAAACCCCCGGAAAACATAAATAAAACACCCTACTACATACACCACCACCCCGAACCATGTAAAACAAATACCCTCTGCCACGTCCTGACCAAACTACAACAACAAATAACCCTTAACTGGTCAGGACGTGACAGTACCCCCCCCCCCTAAAGGTGCAGACCCCGGATGCACCTCATATATAACCAAAAAAACCAAAAACAACAACAAATAATCACCCTAAACTAAAAGGGAGGGAAGGGAGGGTGGCTGCTGTCAACGACGGCACTGTGCTACACCCCACCTCCCCCAACCCACCTATATTGGAGGTGGCTCCAGTTCTGGCAGCTCCGGGCAGACGGGCCACTCTGGCAGCTCCGGGCAGACGGGCCACTCTGGCAGCTCCGGGCAGGCGGGCCACTCTGGCTGATCCGGGCAGACGGGCCACTCTGGCTTATCCGGGCAGACGGGCCAATCTGGCTGATCCGGCCAGACGGGCCACTCTGGCATCTCCGGGCAGACGGGCCAATCTGGCTGATCCGGCCAGACGGGCCACTCTGGCTGATCCGGGCAGACGGGCCACTCTGGCTGATCCGGCCAGACGGGCCACTCTGGCATCTCCGGGCAGACGGGCCACTCTGGCAGCTCCTGACTGGCGGGCGGCTCTGGCGACTCCTGACTGGCGGGTGGCTCTGGCGACTCCTGACTGGCGGGCAGCTCTGGCGACTCCTGACTAGCGGGCAGCTCTGGGGACTCCTGACTGGCGGGCAGCTCTGGCAACTCCTGACTGGCGGGCAGCTCTGGGGACTCCTGACTGGCGGGCAGCTCTGGCGACTCCTGACTGGCGAGCGGCTTTGGCGACTCCTGACTGGCGAGCGGCTGACGCACTAGATGCCTGATGCGTGGTACTGGTACTGTAGGTATCAGCCTGGGAACACGCACCTAAGGGCTAGTGCGGGGAGCGGGAACAGGACGAGTCGGACTGGGCTGACGCACTGGAAGCCTGATGCGTGGTGCTGGTACTGGAGGTATTAGCCTGGGAACACGCACCTCAGGGCTAGTGCGGAGAGCGGAAACAGGACGAGTCTGACTGGGCTGACACGCTGGACCGTAGAGGCGTACTGGCGGTCTCAAGCGCAGAACTGGCATCGCTTTCACTGGCTGGATGCCCACTACCCCCTGGCAAATGCGGGCGCTGGTATAGCGCGTACCGGCCTAAAAATACTTGGCCTCGCCACAGTACCCATTACCCCGAAGCACGGGACCTGTCCATTCACTCGTTGCCCAGAAAAGGTACGGGGATTTGGCCTGGGGCTCAAACCTCGCCCAGCCAAACTACCCATATGCCCCCCCCAAAAAAATTATTGGGGCTGCCTCTCGGGTTTAAACGCCAGTCGTGTTCCCCGGTAGCGTTCCCGGTCCTTACCCGACTTCCTCCATGGGCCCTCTCCGGCCAGAATCTGCTCCCACGTCCATTTCTCCTGCCAGTCCATGTCGAAATCCCTTTGCTCCTTACTCCGCTGCTTGGTCCATTTGTGCTGGGTAGTTCTGTCACAAGTTTTTTCATCTTCCGACGATATAGAGAAATCGTCATCTGAGAACGTGGAACAATACGCAGCAGAGTTGGTGCTCATCATCTTAATTTATTAAATGACGTTGAACACGAGAAAACAAGAAAACAACAAGAACAACGAAGGACAGTTTCACAGGCTAAATGAAAACTAGCAGTGCGAAATACAACTACCCACAAAACACAAAGACAAACACACCCTATTATATAGGACTCCGAATCAAAGGCAACTCAACACACCTGCCTTCAATTGGGAGTCCAACCCCAATTAACTATACATAGAAAACAAACCTAGAACCTATACCCACAACTAACTAGACTTAACATAGAAATACATAAACACAGAGCAGTGCCCAAAACCCCCGGAATACATAAATAAAACACCCTACTACATACACCACCACCCCGAACCATGTAAAACAAATACCCTCTGCCACGTCCTGACCAAACTACAACAACAAATAACCCTTAACTGGTCAGGACGTGACAAACATATCAAATGTTGAATTCCACCTTGTAGTGCAGTCTTGTTTAGGCCTCAGTTCAGGCATCCACATCTGGCGTTGTGTAGACTTTAGTTTTTCAGCACCTACTGTGCTCCTGTGGAAGTATTCCACAGATGCTTTCACTATGTCCACGGTGGGCTTCATCACCTTCAGAGCATCTCTTACAATCAGGTTGATTGTGAGGGTAATGCATGGATGATGGGTCCATTTTAACATTTTCATGGCTTTGGTTATGTTAGCTGCATTGTCACTGACACAACAGACCACTTTTCCATCTACTTGCCATTCTCAACAGTTCCTCTGCCAAGTTCTCTGAGGTGTGTATGTTGCTGAACTCAAAGCAGTCCAGAAGACAGATAGACATCGAAAAATCTTCAATGAAGTGACATTTCCACATCCCTGATGTGGAAACTGCCTGGAAATTATTTCATGATGGTTTTCTCCAAATAGTAAACAGACATGCTCCATTCCGCAGGTTCAGGGTTAAAGGGAGGGATAATCCATGGTTTTCGTCTGAGCTTTCTTGCATTGTTCACGACCGTAATCTAGCCTGGGCTAAAGCAAGGAAATCGTGTTCTGATGCTGATTGGCTTGTTTTTAGGCAGTTACGAAACAAGTGTTCTTCTCTTCTCAGGAAGGCCAAGTCTGATTATTTTATGTCTGTTACCACTGTTAACCTGAATGACCCTAGAAAGTTTTGGAAGGCTATTAAGTCTATGTCTGGTAACAGTAATGTTAATGAATTACCGTCATGTGTATTGAAAGACTCTGTTGCTATATATGACAAAACTGAAATGCTGAATTGTTTCAATGAGCACTTTGTATCATCTGGTAGACTGTTTGATTCAGTGTCCTCTGTCTCTGTACAACCTTGTGTGGATGAACCAGTGAGAGCTGGTCAAACTTTTAGCATTTTGCCATTCTCAGTGCAGGTGGTACATAAGGCCCTGAAATCCTTAGACCAGAGAAAGCCTGCAGGTCCTGATCTTTTGGATCCCTGCTTTTTAAATCTGGCAGCTGATTTCATAGCTGAACCACTTACATATCTGTTTAATCTAACCCTGGAATGTAATGAAATTCCAAAGATCTGGAAATCAGCATTTGTCCTGCCACTTTTAAAAGGGGGAGATCCAACTCTTTTAAATAATTATAGGCCAATCTCAAAGCTGTCACCCCTGGTGAAAATACTTGAAACCCTTGTGAGTGAACAGCTAAAAGAGTTTTTATTTACTAACTCTATTTTATCAATGTACCAATCGGGTTTCAGGAAGAAGCACAGCACAATTACAGCAGCCATGAAGGTTTTAAATGATATCACTGAAGCTCTTGACAAAAAACAGCATTGTGTCTCACTTTTTATTGATCTCTCTAAGGCTTTTGATACAGTTGATCATGCTATACTAAGGCAGAGATTGTCGAGTGTAGGTCTTTCAGAGCATGCAGTTGCATGGTTTGTTAACTATCTGTCTGATAGAACTCAGTGCACTCAATTTGATGGGCTTAGGTCTGTTAAATTGTCTGTCTTAAATGGTGTGCCCCAAGGCTTTGTACTTGGTCCTCTCTTATTCACTATTTATATAAATAATTTAGACAAAAATGTCCAAAATGCACAACTTCATTTTTATGCTGATGATACTGTTATTTACTGTTGTGCTTCATCTCTTACAAAAGCTTTGGAGAACTTGCAAACTGCTTTTAATACTGTTCAACATACCTTGTCTCAATTGAAGCTTATCCTCAATACTGACAAAACAAAACTACTGGTGTTTTCTAAAGCAAGAAATAGACCTCTGAACCTTTCACCTATTACTACCTGTCAGGGCAAGGAGATTGAGGTTGTAACCTCATATAAATATCTTGGAATTTTGATTGATGATGGCCTCTCTTTTAAAATGCATATTCAACAACTTACAAAAAAATTGAAGCTGAAATTAGGATTTTATTTTAGGAATAAGGCTTGTTTTTCTTTTGAAGCCAGAAGGAGGCTAGTATCAGCTACATTTATGCCTTTACTAGACTATGGGGATATTTTATATATGAATGCTTCCGCTCAGTGTTTGAGATCAATTGACACCCTTTACCATGGCACTCTGAGATTTATTTTAAATTGCAAAACCCTTACGCACCACTGCACTTTGTATACCAGGGTTGGCTGGCCTTCTCTAGTCACTCGTAGGCTCAGTCACTGGTATACTTTTATTTACAAAGCCATTTTGGGTTTACTACCATTTTATTTGTGTATTTTTATTGTTCAGACTTATGGTGGGTACTCTCTTCGTTCGCAGGACTTTATCCTGCTTACTGTTCCAAATGTCCGAACTGAATTTGGTAAAAGGGCTTTTATGTACTCTGCGCCATCGGCTTGGAACGCCTTACAAAATACTTTCAAACAGGAAGAACTTGTCCCGATTGTTTTAAAAAAATCATTGATGAATGATTTTGAGGCTGATTCCCTGACCTGTCAATGTTTATAATTTGCTGTTTTATGATTTTGTTATACTCTTGTGAATTCTATGTTTTATCAATAGATTACCTGTAGTTGTTCATGTTGTCTGTCTGTATTTGTGTAATGACTTGGTGCTGCCTATCTTGGCCAGGACGCTCTTGAAAAAGAGATTTCAAATCTCAATGAGCCCTTCCTGGTTAAATAAAGGTTAAATAAAATAAAAAATAAATGTGAATTTGATCGGGTCACACATAAAGTTACATATTGCAGCTAACGTCAAATGTATATGGTGGTCTGATATGGAATATGGAGTTGCATTATACTCTTAGAAAAAAAAAACTTTTTCTGGAACCTGTGGGTACCAGTGGAGGCTGCTGAGAGGAGTCCAGCTCATAATAATGGCTGGAATGGAGCAAATGGAATGGCATCAAACCATGTGTTTGATGTATTTGATACCATTCCACTTATTCCGCTCCAGCCATTACCACGAGCCAATCCTTCCTATTTAAGGTGCCACCAACCTCCTATGGTGGGTACAGAGGAAGAACCATTTTTTCTAAAAGAGTGTAGGTTTTGTGGGAGATTGTTTTGAGTTAGTGTATGTTGCACCTCTTTGTCACAGTTTGTTGTTTTGTTTATTTGTATGTCTTGCATAGTTTCACAGTTAAAAATAAAATGTGGAACGATACACACGCTGTGCCTTGGTCTCCTTCATCAGACAGATGTGACAGAATCTCCCACCAAAAAAGGACCAAGCAGCGTGGTAAACAGGAATGGACCTGGGAGGAAATATTGGACGGGAAAAAGGACCCTGGAGGCAGGAAGGGGAGTATCGCCGTCCAAAGGAGGAGATTGAAGCAGCGAGAGCAGAGCTTCGATATTACGAGGCGTTATACCATCAAGGCAAGCACGAGAGGCAGCCCCACATTTTTTTTTTTGGGGGGGGGGGCACACGGGGAGTTTTGTGGAGTCAGGTTTGGGACCTGAGCCAACACCTCGTGCTTACCCTGGAGAGCCGAGGGGTGAACCAGAGCCAGTCAGGGAGACGAGTGAGGAACTCGATGCAAGATTCCGGAGAGAGGTGTTGGCATTGAGAGCGCTGCAGAGCGGGCGTGCTGAGGAGCGTGACACCAGTCCGGTGTCATATGCACCAGTTTCACGCATCTGGCCTTCAGTGCGCCTCCCCAGTCCAGAGCTTCCGGCGACTGTTCCCAGTCTGGAGTTTCTGGCGACGGTTCCCAGTCCGGAGCGTCCTGAGACGGCCCCCAGTCCGGAGCCTCCAGCGACGTCCCCCAGTCCGGAGCCTCCAGCGGCGGTCTGCAGTCCGGGGTCTTCAGCGGCGGTCTGTAGTCCAGAGCCTCCGCCGATGATCTGCAGTCCGGGGTCTTCAGCGGCGGTCTGCAGTCCAGAGCCTCCGGCGATGATCCGGAGCCACCTCCTATGCTGGCGGATAAGTAGGATGTGAGGGTTCTTTGTCCCGCACCAGAACCGCCTCCGACACAGGAGGATCCGCGGGATGTGAAGGTTCTTCGTCCTGCACCAGAGCCGCCACCGACATTAGACACCCACCCTAACCCTCCCTGTTTTTTGTTGTTGTTTAAGGTTGTGCGTTCGGAGTCGGCACCTTTGGGGGGGGGGGGGTACTGTCACGTCCTAACCATAGAAAGCTTTTATTTTCTATGGTCGAGTAGGTCAGGGCATGACAGGGGGTTTTGTCTAGTTTATTTATGTCTATGTTGGTTCTAGTTTCTTTTTTCTATGTTGGGGGTTTTGTCTAGTTTATGTATTTCTATGTGGCGTTCTAGTTTCTGTATTTCTGTTTTTTGGGGGGGGATGATCTCCAATTAGAGGCAGCTGGTCGTTGTTGTCTCTAATTGGGGATCATATTGAAGTTGTTGTTTTTCCCACTAGGTTTTGTGGGAGATTGTTTTGAGTTAGTGTATGTTGCACCTCTTCGTCACGGTTCGTTGTTTTGTTTATTAGTTTATTTGTCTTGCATAGTTTCACAGTTAAAATAAAATGTGGAACGATACACACGCTGCGCCTTGGTCTCCTTCATCAGACAGACGTGACACTTCCCCTCTAATCAAGGATTGATTTTGAACTGGGACAGCGGGTGGGTGCAATTCATTATCAGGTAGAGCAGAAAACCAGCAGTACTCTGGACCTGCTGAATGAGACATGAGGCTCCCTGTAGCTCAGTTGGTAGAGCATGGTGTTTGCAACGTCAGGGCTGTGGGTTTGATTCCCACAGGGGGCCAGCACAGAAAAAAATAATAATGTATGAAATGTATGCATTCACTGCTGTAAGTCGCTCTGGATAAGAGCGTCTGCTAAATGATTAAAATGTAAATGTCTAAATGCAGCAAAGTCACATTTTTGGGAATGCCCTTAAACTCTTAACCCTTAAAGTCTGACATTCGGGGGTTTATTTTTTTTGACTGGACCTCCTATGTGTGCACAAACTTCCATGACATTTTTTTATGGACCTAATAGTAAAGACGTCATTTAATGGTATTTTTTATTTATTCACTTTTAATTTGGCATGACCACAACCAGTCATGATGTTTTCATCTTATTGTCAAACAAATCCATTCAAAAAAGTAGGTTACCTGCGCATGTTCGTCCACTCCAAAACAGTTCCAGCATCCAAACAGTGCACAGTGATTTGTTTGACAATAAGTTGAAAACATCATGATTGGTTGTGTTCATGCCAAATTAAAAGGTAATAAATAAAAAATACTGTTAAATGACATTTACATGTCTTTTTTTAATGTATGCGCAAGCGCGTGCACACAGGCGGTCCAGTCAAAAGAATAGAGACCCCTGAATGCCACGGTATAATTCACACTCTGATATTTGACATTTGCTTTAGATTTGACTTCGTTCTCACTTTATGAGTTTCTCTTTAGAGGGAGCTAGGTTAAAGTGTAACAACTCTAGCATTGTCTGACTCTTTTATAGATTTTAGGAGATCTAAAAAAACAGACAATCCCTTTTCCCTCAAACAACTAGTGTTATACTAAGAAAATGGAATTCATTAAGTAGGCAGGGACCAGTACACTGGCAGAAATTAGATTTGGTTATCATACATCTTCTCCGCAAATTGAGTAAATGTGATTCTAAAATGTAACTTGACTTTAATTCCTTATAGCGATGAACTACTAAAAAGTTTTCCAACTAAGGTTTTCCTCCTGGTGAATGATACACTTCATATCCAAGAATATACTTTATTGAAAAAGCTATTGAGAGAATACAGTATGTGCAAAGTTAAGTTTGCCAGAATGTTGCACATTTGAAACATCTAAAAGCAAAGACAAGATCAATATCTGAATGTTTAGCTAGGTAGAATAACAGACAGTCAGACAGAAAGGCAGAAAGAGTAAGCAAACACACTACTGTGACATTCAAGTCAGATCAGAGCTGAAATTACATCTGGTAGAAAAATATAAACATTTGCAGAAATTAAGTTACAGTCAGAAAATAGCAATCACATTTGTATTTTATTTATTTTTATGTGAGCACCACAAACTTGATATTATGCAGAGGTAAATTAAAAAAGTTCCCAAAAATTACTAAAACTTCCCAAAAATCCTGTTGTATCACCTCAACCAATGGTCAAGGCTTCCAATAGCTTGGTTTTAAAGATTATTTTGCTACCCCTGGCTAGCTTCTAATCTTTAATCTCTAATATACCCCCAAAACCCACAAATATGTGTACACTATTTACATATATTGATGGCTTTTAGTTATCTTTAGATACATGCACCAATGATTTGTGTTTTGTTTGGCAAATGGCTTTACTGGTCTCACTAAGTTCAAGTTCTGTATGTCTACACACTCGTCATTTGGAGTGTAGCGCTTGTATGGGAGGCCGTTCATTGACATTATCTCTGTTGTTCCTCTCTGGTTGCTGGTGCATCTTCAGTCACCTGGTCTGTCCATGTTCATGCTCCTTGTTCCTTTGGTCTGACACTCCTTCTGGGACCAGCTAGGAACAGAGACAACAGAAAGATCATCATACACTCAAAATCATAGAAATAAAGTTCCTAGAATGGACATTCCCATTCAAGTCAATGTTCTTGGTCATTCTATGTATATGGTCGCAATCACAGCTCCTCATAGGATGATATTACCAATCATTTGAATCCCTCCAACACGGTCTAACATTATGTTATATTATCAAGGAATCATGTTCTACCTGGAATTCTCCTGCTAGTTACTGGTCTTGGGTTTCCCACTGTAAAGACAAATTTACGACGCCAAATATCACAGGGTGGAAATGTGACAGTTAGTTTGAATCCTGTTTGTCAGTCTCTGCTTCACACTATCTGCTAAACCCAGATTCTAACATAACCTGTCACATGTCCACCCAGTGACATGCATATACGTGATTTGCAATGAAACATTGCATTATTTGCTCTATATTAAGTTATCTATCTATGACCAGAGGGGTGATGTTACTGACCTTTCTGCGGGATGTTGGCGATACCAATGCTGGAGCCACTGCTGCTGGCCGAGTACTGAGGACCTGTGGATGACATCATAATGAAACACTACATCAGTCTTCACAGAGGGGCAGCTGTAGGAGTCATGAGGGGGGTGACGTACAGTAGAGGGGATTCAGTACAAAACACTCACATCTGCAGACCTGTGTCTCACCTCAACAAACCAAACACACCCTTCTTTGTTTCATGTAGTATATCAATACACTATATAGCAACTATAGACCAAAACAGGCGTAGCATACTGTAGCCTACAATAAGTTTATTTTACTAGATGTTACTATGTACCCAGAATTCTTCAGACCTCATGGACAAGAGTCAATAAAGACATGTGTGTCTGTGAGGTACGTACCTGAGACCACTCTGGTAACTTTGGTGACCTTGGGCTCTCCCTCGATGACTCGAGTGACCTTGGTGAACTTTGGCTCACCTTCAATGACTCTGGTCACCTAATAATCATAATCATGTATTAGATTTATGTAACGCTTTTCCCGATTGCTCAAAGTGATTTGGTGGGTACATGGGTGGGTGCAATAGTTGAAACATGGGTTGTTACATTGGTGTTACCTTGGTGATGGTAGGCTCTCCCTCAATCACCCTTGTCACCTTGGTGATGGTAGGCTCTCCCTCAATCACCCTTGTCACCTTGGTGATGGTAGGCTCTCCCTCAATCACCCTTCTCACCTTGGTGATGGTAGGCTCTCCCTCAATCACCCTTGTCACCTTGGTGATGGTAGGCTCTCCCTCAATCACCCTTGTCACCTTGGTGATGGTAGGTTCTCTTTCGATAACCCTAGTCACATGGGTCACGTCAGGAACTTTAGAAAGAGAGAGAGGACAATAAGTTTAACAACTGGAATAAACAACAACAAAAGTGTCATTGAAGAACATGAAGTTTAAGGGCACACTAGTAAGATCTGAAGGTCTGAATGAACTTAGAAACTCTAGACTCCACAAACTACAGACATGTAGTGTGTCAGTGGTTCCTCTACTCCTTGATTAATAGAGATTACAGTTTATAGGTTTTATCAAATTAGACTGAATGGCAACATTTCACAGACTCTAAAAGGATTCATATGACTGGAATATTTTATATAATCAAAGGAATTGTGGACATGTGCTTTGCGGATACTTTCAAGGTAAAGGCTTTCTCCAAGACACCAGTTTTCCTCTTAGAATTGCAACTACACTACCGGTCAAACGTTTTAGAACACCTACTCATTCAAGGGTTTTTCCTTGTTTTTCCTATTTTCTACACTGTAGAATAATGGTGAAGACATCAAAACTATGAAATAACACAAATGAAATCATGTAGTAACCAAAAAAGTGTTCAACAAATCAAAATATATTTTATATTTGAGATTCTTCAAAGTAGCCACCCTTTGCCTTGATGACAGCATTGCACACTCTTTGCATTCTCTCAACCAGCTTCATGAGGTAGTCAACTGGAATGCATTTCAATTTACAGGTGTGCCTGTCACGCCCTAATCTGTTTCACCTGTCCCTGTGATTGTCTCCACCCCCTCCAGGTGTCGCTGATTTTACCCATTGTATGTATCCCTGTGTTTCTTGTCTCTCTGTGTCAGTTCGTCTTGTATGTTTCAAGTTAACCAGTGGTTTTTCCCGTACTCCTGCATTTGCTATTCTCCTTTTTCTAGTCCTCCCGGATTTGACCCTTGCTTGTTCTGGACTCTGTACCCGCCTGCCTGACCATTCTGCCTGCCTTGACCACGAACCTTTCTGCCACTCTGTACCTCCTGGACTCTGATCTGGTTTTGATCTTTTGCCTGTCCACGACCATTCTCTTGCCTTACCCTATTGGATTAATAAATATTGTAAGACTTTAACCATCTGCCTTCTGTGTCTGCATCTGGGTCTCACCTTGTGTCATGATAGTGCCTTCTTAAGAGTTAATTTGTGGAATTTCTTTCCTTCTTAATGCATTTGAGCCAATCAGTTGTGTTGTGACAAGGTAGGGGGGTATACAGAAGATAACCCTATTTGGTAAAATACCAAGTCCATATTATGGCAAAAACAGCTCAAATAAGCAAAGAGAAACGACAGTCAATACGGAAAACTTTGAGAACTTTGATCGTTTCTTCAAATGCAGTCGCAAAAACCATCAAGCGCTATGATGAAACTGGCTCTCATGAGGACCACCACAGGAATGGAAGACCCAGAGTTACGTCTGCTGCCTCAGAAATTGCAGCCCAAATAAATGCAGCACAGAGTTCAAGTAAAAGACACATCTCATCATCAACTGTTCAGAGGAGACTGCGTGAATCAGGCCTTCATGGTCAAATTGCTGCAAAGAAATGACTACTAAAGGACACCAATAAGAAGAGACTTGCTTGGGCCAAGAAACACAAGCAATGGACATTAGATCGTGGAAATTTGTCTTTTGGTCTGATGAGTCCAAATAGGAGATTTTTGTTTCCAACCGCCGTGTCTATGTGAGACGCAGAGTAGGTGAACGGATGATCTCCACATGTGTATTTCCCACCGTAAAGCATGGAGGAGGTTGTTTCATGGTGTGGGGGTGCTTTGCTGGTGACACTGTCTGTGATTTATTTAGAATTCAAGGCACACTTAACCAACATGGCTACCACAGCATTCTACAGCGATATGCCATCCCATCTGGTTTGGGCATAATGGGACTATCATTTGTTTTTCAACAGGACAATGACCCAACACACCTACAGGCTATGTAAGGGCTATTTGACCAAGAAGGAGAGTGATGGAGTGCTGCATCAGATGACCTGGCCTCCACAATCCCCCGACCTCAACCAAATTGAGATGGTTTGGGATGAGTCGGGCGGCAGAGTGAAGGAAAAGCAGCCAACAAGTGCTCAGCATATGTGGGAACTCCTTCAAGACTGTTGGAAAAACATTCCAGGTGAAGCTGGTTGAGAGAATGCCAAGAGTGTGCAAAGCTGTCATCAATGCAAAGGGTGGCTATTTGAAGAATCTCAAATGTAAAATATATTTAGATTTGTTGAACACTTTTTTGGTTACTACATGATTCCATATGTGTTATTTCATAGTTTTGATGTCTTCATTATTATTCTACAATGTAGAAAATAGTAAAAAAACGAAGAAAAACCCTTGAACGAGTAGGTGTTCTAAACCTTTTGACCGGTAGTATATCTCTTTCAGAATCTTGACTGGAGATAATTGTATAAACAGTAACTTGAACTTCTGTGCATATTTCTCTTTGACGTCAGGAATTAACCACACAAATCAAAGGTCAGGATTAAGCCCAATAAAGAAGGGTTATTTTGCCCAGAACAGATAAAACCTTCCCAGGTGTCTGCTACTATCTTGTTGCGGTCTGTACTGTAATTATCTGAACAGCCATAATGGTTTTTCCTCTTGGACGTGGGTCATGAATCTCATTGAAGGCCGAGATCCTCCCTATCTGAACTGTGCCAACTATTCTATCAACTCTTGTAGCACAATGTCTTCAAGTCTTTCCAAGACTAAATGGGAAATATCATGTAAAATGATATACACTGAGTGTACAAAACATTACATGACATAGACTAACCTGGTGAATCCAGGTGAAATCTATGATCCCTTAATGATGTCACTTGTTAAATCCACTTCAATCAGTGTCGATGAAGGGGAGGAGACAGGTTAAAGAAGCATTTTTAAGCCTTGAGGCAATTGAGACATGGATTGTGTATGTGTGTCATTCAGATGGTGAATGGGCAAGACAAAATATGATATAGTAGTAGGTGCCAGGCACACCAGTTTGAGTGTGTCAAGAACTGCAATGTTGCTGGGTATTTTCACGCTCAACAGTTTCCCATATGTATCAAGAATGGTCCACCAGCCAAAGGACATCCAGCCAACTTGATATAACTGAGGGAAGCATTGGAGTCACCATGGGCCAGCATCCCTGTTGAACGCTTTCGACACCTTGTTGAGTTCATGCACTTACGAATTGAGGCTGTTCTGAGGGAAAAAGGGGGTGCAACTCAATATTAGGAAGGTGTTCTTAATGTTTTGTACACTCAGCGTACTACACAAAGCTAAGATTTATGCATGAAGAATGTTGCTTTGATCCTTTAACTGTAACTTACCTGACTCAATGACGCGTGTGACGATCATCCTCTCTAGAGGAAACAGAAGACACACAGCAGTTAGTCACTGGACAACAACACAGTTACAAATAAATGTAGTTGCACTGCAAAAAGGTACAGCGGACATCTAAGAATTGGTCAGATATAGTTTAACTCACTCATGAATGTGAGGGGGATTTCCTTATAGCTGTATCCTGACACGAACTGTGAATGAATGGAAAGAAGGATTAGAGGCTGTAAACCATATTATTGTAGGTCTGTGTACACATCGTTCTGCTCAAGTCCAATGCAGAGGGCAACAATGAACCTTCAGATGCACTGCTTGGGATTTGTGAAGGCAGGAGACATATCTGCCTCTATTATGTGGTAGGTACTGTATTTGTTCAAGGCTTTACATGGCGTCTTGTCATCTTAAGGTAATTTTGTAACAAACACTTAGATGTTAATCTCATCTTGTTAGCTCAGGATTCTCTGGCATCGTAGTCATTTTCCTAATCATAATAACCTGTCTAGCCTTGTTCAGTACTGTACGTAATGCTATGGCACGATAGTCATGTGGGTGTGGCCTATCGTCCTGGTTCATTATATGGGTGTGGACTGTTCCTTTATGTGGGTGTGGCCTGGTACAGTACCTTGATCTCCATGTACTTGATGAGTCTTCTCAGCAGCCCAAGCAGGTCAGAGTTTCCAGCAGGCAGCTCTACAAGACATTAGAGTACAGGGTGTTAGACATACTGGCAGCACTTTACACTAAGGTACATACAACACAGTACAGTATAGGGTGTTAGACATACTGGTAACACTTTATACTAGGGTTCATACAGCACAGTACAGTACAGGGTGTTAGACATACTGGTAACACTTTATACTAGGGTTCATACAGCACAGTACAGTACAGGGTGTTAGACATACTGGTAACACTTTATACTAGGGTTCATACAGCACAGTACAGTACAGGGTGTTAGACATACTGGTAACACTTTATACTAGGGTTCATACAGCACAGTACAGTACAGGGTGTTAGACATACTGGTAACACTTTATACTAGGGTTCATACAGTACATCACAGTACAGGGTGTTAGACATACTGTTAACACTTTATACTAGGGTTCATACAGCACAGTACAGTACAGGGTGTTAGACATACTGGTAACACTTTATACTAGGGTTCATACAGCACAGTACAGTACAGGGTGTTAGACATACTGGTAACACTTTATACTAGGGTTCATACAGCACAGTACAGTACAGGGTGTTAGACATACTGGTAACACTTTATACTAGGGTTCATACAGCACAGTACAGGGTGTTAGACATACTGGTAACACTTTATACTAGGGCTCATACAGTACAGCACAGTACAGGGTGTTAGACATACTGGTAACACTTTATACTAGGGTTCATACAGTACAGTACAGGGTGTTAGACATACTGGTAACACTTTATTTTAGGGTTCATACAGCACAGTACAGGGTGTTAGACATACTGGTAACACTTTATACTAGGGTTCATACAGCACAGCACAGTACAGGGTGTTAGACATACTGGTAACACTTTATACGAGGGTTCATACAGTACAGCACAGGGTGTTAGACATACTGGTAACACTTTATACTAGGGTACATACAGTACAGTACAGTACAGTACAGTACAGTACAGTACAGTACAGTACAGGGTGTTAGACATACTGGTAACACTTTATACTAGGGTTCATACAGTACAGGGTGTTAGACATACTGGTAACACTTTATACTAGGGTTCATACAGTACAGCACAATACAGGGTGTTAGACATACTGGTAACACTTTATACTAGGGTTCATACAGCACAGTACAGGGTGTTAGACATACTGGTAACACTTTATACTAGGGTTCATACAGCACAGTACAGGGTGTTAGACATACTGGTAACACTTTATACTAGGGTACATACAGTACAGTACAGTACAGTACAGGGTGTTAGACATACTGGTAACACTTTATACTAGGGTTCATACAGCACAGTACAGGGTGTTAGACATACTGGTAACACTTTATACTAGGGTACATACAGTACAGTACAGTACAGTACAGGGTGTTAGACATACTGGTAACACTTTATACTAGGGTTCATACCAGTATGTCTAACACCCTGTACTGTACTGTATGAACCCTAGTATAAAGTGTTACCAGTATGTCTAACACCCTGTACTGTACTGTGCTGTATGAACCCTAGTATAAAGTGTTACCAGTATGTCTAACACCCTGTACTGTACTGTAACACTTTATACTAGGGTTCATACAGCACAGTACAGTACAGGGTGTTAGACATACTGGTAACACTTTATACTAGGGTACATACAGTACAGCACAGTACAGGGTGTTAGACATACTGGTAACACTTTATACTAGGGTTCATACAGTACATCACAGTACAGGGTGTTAGACATACTGGTAACACTTTATACTAGGGTTCATACAGTACATCACAGTACAGGGTGTTAGACATACTGGTAACACTTTATACTAGGGTTCATACAGCACAGTACAGTACAGGGTGTTAGACATACTGGTAACACTTTATACTAGGGTTCATACAGTACAGTACAGGGTGTTAGACATACTGGTAACACTTTATACTAGGGTTCATACAGCACAGTACAGGGTGTTATACATACTGGTAACACTTTATACTAAAGGTTACTGCAAAAATAATTGGAAACACTTGAGTAAATGAGGGATACAAGGTATATTGAAAGCAGGTGCTCCACACGGGTGTGGTTCCTGAGTTAATTAAGCAATTAACAAACCATCATGCTTAGGGTCATGTATAAAAATGCAGGGCAGGCCATTATTTTGGCTACCATGGCTATACGCCCATAGGATGGCAATGCCCCCATCCACAAGGCACGAGTGATCACTGAATGATTTGATGAGCATAAAGCCATGTTCGGGCTTGTGTTGGCCCTATTAAGACACTTTATGTTGGCGTTTCCTTTATTTTGGCAGTTACATCTACATACCTACATTAGCATAAATACAGCACAGCACAGGGTGTTAGACATACTGAACCATTCAGCTCTGCTAAATATATGTAATATATCAATAAATGATTCACTGCACGGTATAATCAGTTTCTCCAACAGAGGAGATGGCAGTCAGAGAGGTTTGAGTCAGTCTTACCACCAGGGTAGAGGAGGGTTTTGACAAAGTGAATGACTCCATTAGTGGCCATGATATCGTGTTCAGGGACCTCGATAGTGTTCACTCTGATTGTGTTGTTAGCCTGGAGGAGAGGAGTAGAGGATTAAGATCCAAACACTGATGAGATGATGAGTACAAGCTGGTAATGCACCATATGTTTCTCCATTAGGTTGGCATTGATGACATTACATACAGAACATTTGCTACAGTCGTGGTGTTGTGATCATAACACACAGGAACTCAAGTCCTTTTGTTCACCTGACCTAGAATTCCTTACGACCGCATTATCAACCAAGAGAATTCTCTTCGATTATAATCACAGTCATGTATATCCCCCCAAGCAGACACCTCGACGGCCCTGAAAGAACTTAATTTGACTCTATGTAAACTGGAAACCATATATCCTGAGGCTGCATTTATTGTAGCTGGGGATTTTAACAAGGCTAATCTGAAAACAAGGCTCCCTAAATGTTATCAGCATATCGAATGCGCAACACGGGCTGGCAAAATTCTGGATCATTGTTACTCTAACTTCCACGACGCATACAAAGCCCTCTCTCGCCCTCCTTTCAGCAAATCTGACCACGACTCCATTTTGTTGCTCCCAGCCTACAGACAGAAACTGAAACAGGAAACGCCCGTGCTCAGATCTGTTCAACGCTGGTCCGACCAATCTGATTCCACACTTCAAGATTGCTTCGATCACGTGGACTGGGATATGTTCCGGATAGCGTCGGACAACAACATTGATGTATACGCTGATTCAGTGAGCGAGTTTATTAGCAAGTGTATCAGTGATGTTGTACCCACGGCGACTATTAAAACCTTCCCCAACCAGAAACCGTGGATTGATGGCAACAAAACTGAAAGCGCTAACCACTGCTTTTAATCAGGGCAAGGCGACCGGAAACATGACCGAATACAAACAGTGTAGCTATTCCCTCCGCAAGGCAATCAAACAAGCTAAGCATCAGTATAGAGACAAAGTAGAGTCGCAATTCAATGGCTCAGACACGAGAGGTATGTGGCAGGATCTACAGTCAATCACGGACTACAAAAAGAAAACCAGCCCCGTCGCGGACCCCGATGTCTTGCTCCCAGACATACTAAACAACTTCTTTGCTCGCTTTGAGGACAATACAGTGCCACCGACACAGCCCACTACTAAATCCTGTGGGCTCTCCTTCACCGCAGCCAACGTGAGTAAAACATTTAAACGTGTGAACCCTCACAAGGCAGCTGGCCCAGATGGCATCCCTAGCCGCGTCCTCAGAGCATGTGCAAACCAGCTGGCTGGTGTGTTTACGGACATATTCAATCAATCCCTATCCCAGCCTGCTGTTCCCACATGCTTCAAGAGGGCCACCATTGTTCCTGTTCCCAAGAAAGCTAAGGTAACTGAGCTAAACGACTATTGCCCCATAGCACTCACTTCCGTCATCATGAAGTGCTTTGAGAGACTAGTCAAGGATCATATCACCTCCACCCTACCTGACACCCTAGACCCACTCGAATTTGCTTAACGCCCCAATAGGTCCACAGACAACGCAATCGCAATCACACTGCACACTGCCCTAACCCATCTGGACAAGAGGAATACCTATGTAAGAATGCTGTTCATCGACTACAGCTCAGCATTTAACACCACAGTACCCTCCAAACTCGTCATTAAGCTCGAGACCCTGGGTCTCGACCTCGCCCTATGCAACTGTGTCCTGGACTTTCTGACGGGCCGCCCCCAGGTGGTGAGGGTAGGAAACAACATCTCCACCCCGCTGATCCTCAACATTGGGGCCCCACAAGGGTGCATTCTCAGCCCTCTGCTGTACTCCCTGTTCACCCATGACTGTGTGGCCATGCACGCCTCCAACTCAATCATCAAGTTTGCAGACGACACTACAGTGGTAGACTTGATTATAGAAGTTGGATTAGCTAACACAACGTGCCATTGGAACACAGGAGTGATGGTTACTGATAATGGGCCTCTCTACGGCTATGTAGATATTCCATAAAAAATCTGCCATTTCCAGCTACAATAGTCATTTACAACATTAACAATGTCTACACTGTATTTCTGATCAATTTGATGTTATTTTAATAGACAAAAATTGTGCTTTTCTTTCAAAAACAAGGACATTTCTAAGTGACCCCAAACTTTGAACGGTAGTGTACATTTTTCAATAACTTGGTGCTAGTTTTAAATTAATCAGTTAATCATTTTTCTGCCATGTAGCGGTGTAGCTAACTACTGGAACTACACTCTACTTTTCTTTGCAAAAATAAAATAAAATATGGCAAGAATTTCATTTCCTTTTCGGCATCAGACCTGCCTAATTCTCACTTGAACCATTGTTTTTGTTTTTAATAGGCAAAATTAAACATGCTGTTGACATTTGACCCCAAAGTGATATGTTCTTGCAGTTTGTAGTCTACGACATTTCAGATTTACATACTGTATGATCATTTATCACAAAGTAATTTGGATATAGTGAAGTTCTTTTTCAAAGTAACTGTAGTTAAGGGAACTATATTTTTTTAAGGGTATCTTTAGTGTAGCTTAACTTCTTCCAGTGTGAAGTAATTGGTACCAATGGAATGTCTGTTGTTGGAAGTAAAATGTAATCTAAACTAAATCATGAATAGTCTGCACTACAAACATCCAGGGACCTCACATGGCTTTATGGTTGATTTTAAGAAAGGATTTCTTTTCATGATCTTTGAATATGACCCTAAGGACATTGCTGTAATCAAACTTAAAAGCTAAGTATAAAATTAACCCAAGGTTAAAACAGTAAATATCAAAGGTCAATGCAAGCCTTTGTGAAATCCTAAATCTTGTCAGCGTGCTGAATTATGTTTGGGAAGTTAATCCAACAAATACGGTTCTGGTTTCTTACTCATGAGATGACAGTTGTTTCAGACGTCCTCTTTTTCCATGTTCAACTGTTATATATACGTTTTCGAAGAAGTAATAGTTAGTCATAATTCCTAGTTTGAACGTTGGGTTACATTGTTGATGACAAAGGATTGCGGATGTTAGTAATACTGAGTGGATCTGGAGGAGAGGCTCTTGATTCACTGTAAAAACATTGTACAATCTCTTCAGGATCTGTCTGATAATAGCTTTTTTTTTACGGCTTTTCATGCACACGTACATTGGAAAATGCCATGATTTCTTATATTTACAGCCTTGTTGAATGTTGAGAGATTTGGACTCACATGCAGCACTCGGAGGTTATTGCCCTGCAGAGACTTGAGGAGGTTGGTCACCCCAGTCTCCAGACCTCCACCGATGAACACTCCATTACTGAAGTGGTAGAGGAGGATGGTACGCAGGGCGTTCATATTACCTGGCCAGGACAGACAGGACTTTAGACGGAAGACTACAGTACATACAACCACAAACTCTAAGTCTTATGGATGTTCCTTTGACATTACAACCTTTAGGAGAAAGCTAGTAGCTATGGTAGCTATGGTAGCTATAGTAGGTATGGTTAAGGTCAGCAGTTTTTCCTGACCATCATGATGTGGCCTGACAAGAAAAACCTCTGGCTATGATTTTTTTAGAGAGACTGAGACAGACTAAGAAGGATGGAGAAAAGGATGGAGAGAGTGACTGAGAGAGACGGAGAGAGAGACGAACCAACCTCTGAGCAGAGCCAGGTCGCTGTCTCTGACGCCAGCAAAGGCCTCATCACTGGGAGCGAACAGAGTGTATTCTCCTTCCTGTTTGAGCAGGTCAGTAAGACCAGCCGTCTCCATCAGTGACAGGAAGATCCTGCAACCAAAACAACATTAAGGAAACAGTTACCTGCCACTCATGACAACCAATGAGGGTATATACTGTATAACCGGTGTGCCAGTGTGATAGTTTAGCATATAGCACTGCCTGTAAACTCGTCTCTGACTGGGCTTGACCAGGGTTCTCTACCTCGCCAACACACGTGACCGCCGGCTTGACAATGTACAAACCGATTGACCTATAGAACAGGATCCTCTTCAGTGATGAGATCCTTTGTATTATTTAGATAATAAGATAACTTACAAGAGGTGTACATGATTTAGAAAGAAGTTGGCCCACATGTCTGTATAAACTGTTTTCCCAGCTTGCTCCCAGGTCTGTATGAATTTGATTGAACTCTGTCTGACTAGTGAACTCTCTCTGACTCTCTGGCTGTTGGGTTAGCTAAAGAAATCCTTTCTCGAGTAGGGGGTGAGACAAGGTTGTCCAACACTGTTTAATATACAGTATATTCATGAATTGGCTGCAAAATCAGAACAATCTTTGTCTGTCCCTTGATTAAAATCCTTCCACTAGTCTGGTCTCAGATCTGTATGAGCTTGAGCTAACTTCTCTGACTATTTCATTTGCTGAAGCACATACAGATCTGGGAGCAGGCAAAAGCACACAGTCTATATGTGCCCAAGCAGCTCACTTGAATCTTCCGTTGTTAGTGAGGATCTGGAACATGGTGGTCTCAGCTGGCTTCATCAGAGTCTTCATCAGGTGGAGGGCTCCGTTACTGCCCTCCTTGCTGCCGCGCACCAGACAGGAGTTCTCTATGCACACCGCCTACAGACAGACAGGACACAGAACAGGTTAAAGAACCACTTTAGTGAAAACTCTACTTTTTGTTGAAAACTGTTTTTCTGGGTTTTATCCTAAAAACTCTAGTCCTAATATCCTAATTCTAGTAAAATGATTACATATTTGGGCATTTTGGTATGCTAGCATAAGCACCTAACTAGTTAGCTAGCCAGATAGTTAGCTAGCTAGGCTAATGGTTTCTCCAGTCACCTAACTTCTGTTTTGAGCATATTTAAAACTGAAATATGAGTTGGAACATCTGCTGAAGTGGCTCTTTATAAGGCATGGAATTGAACAGTCTGCTAGCTACTGAATTAACAGCCTCTTAGTCAGTCCAGTAGATGGATAGCCCAGTGAAATGGATATGTGTTGTATGGCCATTGTGTTCGACCAGCTGTTCAGAAACAAGAGATGCACGCACACACAAACATCCACATACACACACAGTCGTGTACTCACACAAACTCAGACAGACAGACAGACAGACAGACAGACAGACAGACAGACAGACAGACAGACAGACAGACAGACAGACAGACAGACAGACAGACAGACAGACAGACAGACAGACACACAGACACACAGACACACACACACACACACACACACATACATACAAACTCACTGTGCGGTAGATGAAGACTCTGAGGAATTTCCCGGCAATGGTCTCCAGGCGCTGTCCATTGTACAGCTGTCCCAGAGTGATCTTCTCCTTCAGGATGTGGTTCTCCAGAATCATCTTCAGAAAGCTCTGGTCAATGGCCATCACCTCATCTGGAAGACAAGATATTTCATATAGATACATTGTAAGAGATCAAAATATGACATTAAATATGTTTGTAAACAACAACTTTTTAGAAACTATCGCCAATTCTGCAAAAATGGAGATACAAGGTTTTCCCAGGATGCAGACGATAAAAAAAGTATTGTCATAGGATTCATAATATAGTCTAATGATGCAGTCTGGTGGTCTAGTCAGTCATTGTAAAATGTCAACCTTATTTTCCAGGAAATCAGATTAATCAGCCCCATTGTAACAGTGTCTGTGTTCCAAATGGCTCCTTATTTCCTTATTTGCGCCGTTTTCGAAAACGGCGTCAACACCATAACACCACAGCTAGCTAGCCAACTTTACCAATTAGCAGTACTGTAGAAACAATATATATTACAACGGAACGATTTGACATGTGTAATGTTAGCTAGCTACATAGTTGTCTTTGTATCAAGATAAAGGCGTAGTACAGAGTAACTATCGAGGTTAGCTAGCCAGCTACATTTTCTAAAATAGTCAACAACGCACCCACTGCTAGCTAGCTAACCCTACCAGCTAACTGTATCATTTTTAGTCAATAAGATTTTTGCAACGTAAGCTTAACTTTCTGAACATTCGAGATGTGTAGTCCACTTGTGTAGCTAGCAGGACTGACTTTGTGCTAGCTAGCCAACATTTAATTACTTCTGCGTTATGAACTAGACACAGACACGAATGATCCATTGGTAGCTTGTTGTTACCAAGTATTGGTGCTAACTGTGTGTTATAGGATGCTAGCATGCTAGTTAGCTAGTTAGCCACGGCGTCATAGAACACGGTGCACTAGGTGGGTTTTCACGGAAGAATACTGTACCAAGTAATCTAGCGGAATAAACTAAGTTTGAGCCTTTTCCTGGAAACATTGAACCACTGTAGTTTACATCAATTTTAATTTCTAGTGGTAGCTAGAAAAGTTACATTTTAGCGTTTTAGTGTTTCAGTGAATTGTTAGTGAGGGAGGCCCTGCTCTCTCGCTTCCCCAGTTGTTTAGTTAATTTTCATGCCAATCTCCTTTGCATTAGCGTAGCCTCTCCTGTAGCCTATCAACTATGTGTCGGTCTATCCCTGTTCTCTCCTCTCTGCACAGGCCATACAAACGCTTCACATCGCGTGGCCGCTGCCACTCTAACCTGGTGGTCCCAGCGCGCACGACCCACGTGGAGTTCCAGGTCTCCGGCAGCCTCTGGAACTGCCGGTCTGCGGCCAACAAGGCAGAGTTCATCTCAGCCTATGCTACCCTCCAGTCCCTCGACTTCTTGGCGCTGACGGAAACATGGATTACCACAGAAAACACTGCTACTCCTACGGCTCTCTCCTCGTCTGACCACGTGTTTTCGCACACCCAGAGAGCATCTGGTCAGCGGGGTGGTGGCACTGGAATCCTCATCTCTCCCAAGTGGACATTCTCTCTTTCTCCCCTGACCCATCTGTCTATCTCCTCCTTTAAATTCCATGCTGTCACAATCACTAGCCCATTCAAGCTTAACATCGTTAACATTTATCGCCCTCCAGGTTCCCTTGGAGAGTTCATCAATGAGCTTGACGCCTTGATAAGTTCCTTTCCTGAGGATGGCTCACCCCTCACAGTTCTGGGTGACTTTAACCTCCCTACGTCTACCTTTGACTCATTTCTCTCTGCCTCCTTCTTTCCACTCCTGTCCTCTTTTGACCTCACCCTCTCACCATCCCCCCCTACTCACAAGGCAGGCAATACACTTGACCTCATCTTCACTAGATGCTGTTCTTCTACTAATCTCACTGCAACTCCCCTCCAAGTCTTCGATCATTACCTTGTATCCTTTTCCCTCTCGCTCTCCTCCAACACTACTCACTCTGCCCCTACTCAGATGGTATTGCGCCGTCGCAACCTTCGCTCTCTCTCTCCTGCTACTCTCTCCTCTTCCATCCTATCATCTCTTCCCTCTGCTCAATCCTTCTCCAACCAATCTCCTGATTCTGCCTCCTCAACCCTCCTCTCCTCCCTTTCTGCATCCTTTGACTCTCTATGTCCCCTATCCTCCCGACCGGCTCGGTCCTCCCCTCCTGCTCCGTGGCTTGACGACTCATTGCGAGCTCACAGAACAGGGCTCCGGGCAGCCGAGCGGAAATGGAGGAAAACTAGCCTCCCTGTGGACCTGGCATCTTTTCACTCCCTCCTCTCTACATTTTCGTCCTCTGTTTCTGCTGCTAAAGCCACTTTCTACCACTCTAACTTCCAAGCATCTGCCTCTAACCCTAGGAAGCTCTTTGCCACCTTCTCCTCCCTCCTGAATCCTCCTCCCGCCCCCCCCCCCCTCCCTCTCTGCGGATGACTTCGTCAACCATTTTGAAAAGAAGGTTGACGACATCCGATCCTCGTTTGTTAAGTCAAACGACACCGCTGGTCCTGCTCACATTGCCCTACCCTATGCTTTGACCTCTTTCTCCCCTCTCTCTCCAGATGAAATCTTGTGTCTTGTGACAGCCGGCCGCCCAACAACCTGCCCGCTTGACCCTATCCCCTCCTCTCTTCTCCAGACCATTTCCGGAGACCTTCTCCCTTTCCTCACCTCGCTCATCAACTCATCCTTGACCGCTGGCTACGTCCCTTCCGTCTTCAAGAGAGCGAGAGTTGCACCCCTTCTCAAAAAACCTACACTCGATCCCTCCGATATCAACAACTACAGACCAGTATCCCTTCTTTCTTTTCTCTCCAAAACTCTTGAGCGTGCCGTCCTTGGCCAGCTCTCCTGCTATCTCTCTCAGAATTACCTTCTTGATCCAAATCAGTCAGGTTTCAAGGCTGGTCATTCAACTGAGACTGCTCTTCTCTGTGTCACGGAGGCTCTCCGCACTGCTAAAGCTAACTCTCTCTCATCTGCTCTCATCCTTCTAGACCTATCTGCTGCCTTTGATACTGTGAACCATCAGATCCTCCTCTCCACCCTCTCCGAATTGGGTATCTCCGGCGCGGCTCACTCTTGGATTGCGTCCTACCTGACAGGTCGCTCCTACCAGGTGTCGTGGCGAGAATCCGTCTCTGCACCACATGCTCTCACCACTGGTGTCCCCCAGGGCTCAGTTCTAGGCCCTCTCCTATTCTCGCTATACACCAAGTCACTTGGCTCTGTCATATCCTCACATGGTCTCTCCTATCATTGCTACGCAGATGACACACAATTAATCTTCTCCTTTCCCCCTTCTGATAACCAGGTGGTGAATCGCATCTCTGCATGTCTGGCAGACATATCAGTGTGGATGACGGATCACCACCTCAAGCTGAACCTCGGCAAGACGGAGTTGCTCTTCCTCCCGGGGAAGGACTGCCCTTTCCATGATCTTGCCATCACGGTGGACAACTCCATTGTGTCCTCCTCCCAGAGTGCTAAGAGCCTCGGCGTGACCCTGGACAACACCCTGTCGTTCTCCGCTAACATCAAGGCTGTGACCCGATCCTGTAGGTTCATGCTATACAACATTCGCAGAGTATGACCCTGCCTTACACAGGAAGCGGCGCAGATCCTAATCCAGGCACTTGTCATCTCCCGTCTGGATTACTGCAACTCCCTGTTGGCGGGGCTCCCTGCCTGTGCCATTAAACCCCTACAACTCATCCAGAACGCCGCAGCCCGTCTGGTGTTCAACCTTCCCAAGTTCTCTCACGTCACCCCGCTCCTCCGCACACTCCACTGGCTTCCAGTTGAAGCTCGCATCTGCTACAAGACCATGGTGCTTGCCTACGGAGCTGTGAGGGGAACGCCACCTCCGTACCTTCAGGCTCTGATCAGGCCCTACACCCAAACAAGGGCACTGCGTTCATCCACCTCTGGCCTGCTGGCCCCCCTACCTCTGCGGAAGCACTGTTCCCGCTCAGCCCAGTCAAAACTGTTCGCTGCCCTGGCACCCCAATGGTGGAACAAGCTCCTACACGACGCCAGGACAGCGGAGTCAATCACCACCTTCCGTAGACACCTGAAACCCCACCTCTTTAAGGAATACCTGGGATAGGATAAAGTAATCCTTCTACCCCCCCCCCCAAAAAAAGATATAGATGTACTATTGTAAAGTGGTTGTTCCAGTGGATATCATAAGGTGAATGCACCAAATTGTAAGTCGCTCTGGATAAGAGCGTCTGCTAAATGACGTAAATGTAAATGTTATTCCCATAGGGCTCTGGTCAAAAGTAATGCACTATATAGGGAATAGGGTCCCATTTGGGACACAAGCCAGTGACTGTTCCAGTCTGCATTACCCTGGGGTTGTCATACCGACTATACTGATGTCCTGTGGAAGAAGAGCTACCTCCTCCAGAAAGGAAACTATGGCTCTATTAACAGAGGAACTGCTGGGCTGTCTGAGATACAGAGCTGTTCCACACTGTACTTTATGTCGAAAATGGACAAATTATGTAGGGTCTAAATCAGAGAACAATTTAGTGGGGGAATTTACGAGCTCAACGCAGTAACACAGCTTTTCCACCCTGGGGGATTATTTTATTTCCTGCAGCGTGCAGCACACTAGTCTATCATACGGGTGATTATTATACTTTGGTTCAGTTTATCACGTGTGCGTTACAAATGCTGGATTATGGCATAAAGCTCCAGCACTCTTCCCTCAGGTGACCCGTATATAGTAAGTCTAGTATATGAAGCTTACTAGTGACTCAGCATGACCGCAAGACTAATGTCACAGTTTGGAGCTCAGTGTGCATTACCCACCTGTTGAGAGGAGAGAAACAGAAAGGAGAGGAGTGATAAAGTAGTGACAGAGGAGCTAGAGAGAGGAAGAGGGGGACAGAGAGAGGAGCTAGAGAGAGGAAGAGGGGGACAGAGAGAGGAGCTAGAGAGAGGAAGAGGGGGACAGAGAGAGGAGCTAGAGAGATGAAGAGGGGGGCAGAGAGAGGAGCTAGAGAGAGGGAGAGGGGGCAGAGAGAGGAGCTAGAGAGGAAGATGGGGCAGAGAGAGGAGCTAGAGAGGAAGAGGGGGACAGAGAGAGGAGTTAGAGAGAGGAAGAGGGGGAAAGAGAGAGGAGCTAGAGAGAGGAAGAGGGGGACAGAGAGGAGGGAGGAGCTAGAGAGAGGAAGGGGGGACAGAGAGAGGAGCTAGAGAGAGGAAGAGGGGGATAGAGAGGAGCTAGAGAGATAAAGAGGGGGACAGAGAGGAGGGAGGAGCTAGAGAGAGGAAGGGGGGGACAGAGAGAGGAGCTAGAGAGAGGAAGAGGGGGATAGAGAGGAGCTAGAGAGATAAAGAGGGGGACAGAGAGAGGAGCTAGAGAGAGAAAGAGGGGGACAGAGAGAGGAGCTAGAAAGAGAAAAAGGGAGAGACAGAGAGAGATAGGATGTCAGTTCAGGATGTTCAAGAGTGTTTAAGGGAACGAGAGAAGTGTTACAGACAGAATTGAGCCGGGCCATGATGTGTACTCACCAGTGAAGACAGAATTGAGCTGGGCCATGATGTGTACTCACCACGGAAGACTGAATTGAGCTTGGCCATGATGTGTACTCACCAGGGAAGACAGAATTGAGCTTGGCCATGATGTGTACTCACCAGTGAAGACAGAATTGAGCCGGGCCATGATGTGTACTCACAGTGACAACAGAATTGAGCCGGGCCATAATGTGTACTCACAGTGACAACATAATTGAGCCGGGCCATGATGTGTACTCACAGTGACAACAGAATTTAGCCGGGCCATAATGTGTACTCACCAGGGAAGACAGAATTGAGTGGGGCCATAATGTGTACTCACCAGGGAAGACAGAATTGAGCCAGGCCATAATGTGTACTCACCAGGGAAGACTGAATTGAGCCGGACCATGATGTGTACTCACAGTGACAACAGAATTGAGCCGGGCCATAATGTGTACTCACAGTGACAACATAATTGAGCCGGGCCATAATGTGTACTCACAGTGACAACAGAATTGAGCCGTGCCATAATGTGTACTCACCAGGGAAGACAGAATTGAGCCTGGCCATAATGTGTACTCACCAGGGAAGACAGAATTGAGCCGGGCCATAATGTGTACTCACCAGGGAAGACAGAATTGAGCGGGGCCAGTGGTGTGTTACTCACCAGTGAAGACAGAATTGAGCCGGGCCATGATGCGTACTCACAGTGACAACAGAATTGAGCGGGGCCAGTGGTGTGTTACTCACCAGTGAAGACAGAATTGAGCCGGGCCATGATGCGTACTCACCAGTGAAGACAGAATTGAGCGGGGCCAGTAGTGTGTATTCTGCCTTGGCTTCCATGGCTGCAGACAGACCCAGCTCTGACACCATGTCACTGAAGGTGGACTGGGAAGGGGTGAGCAGCTCCATCACCTGCTTAGCTTAGAGGACACAGACAACACCATTAAAAGCTTCTCTACCACTGAAAGATCAACACTTCTACACTTATTCAGAGTTTTCAGATTTAATCTTAGTCTTGGCGTCATTGTGTCATTGTTTCCATCTATTTTCCTATGTGTATGGTTGAGTTGTATACTAGTGTAACAGCAAAGAGAGCGCCAAATAAAGGTGTTGTGTATTTCGTGAAACAGTTCATTCCGTTTACATTTCAACAAACAAATGCAAATGCAAAAACACAAACACATGCATATTCTGAGATGTGTGTTACAGCTCTGTAATGAAAGCACTATACAAATGACATGCATTATTATTCGGTGGGCCGAGAGCTAACCTGAGTCAGGCATGAGGACCTCGTCAATGAGGTGGATGACTCCGTTGGTGGTGACAATGTCTTTTTTCAGCACCATCTTGATGCCGTTGACCGTCAGGCTTTCCCCGTCACAGCCAATCTCAATGTTGTGGCCCTCCAGGGTCTCAAAGGTCTGGCCGGACATGATGCCCTCTGAACACTGGACAGAGTTCAGCATGTGGAAGTTCAGCAGGGCTGGAGGGAGAGGAGAGGAGAGGAGAGGAGAGGAGAGGAGAGGAGAGGAGAGGAGAGGAGAGGAAAGGAAAGGAGAGGAGAGGAGAGGAGGGGAGGGGAGGGGAGAGGAGAGGAGAGGAGAGGAGAGGAGAGGAGAGGAGAGGAGAGGAGAGGAGAGGAGAGGAGAGGAGGGGAGAGGATAGAGGAGAGGAGAGGAGAGGAGAGGAGAGGAGAGGAGAGGAGAGGAGAGGAGAGGAGAGGAGAGGAGAGGATAAAAGTGTCAATCGGACCCACAGACTCAGATACTTCTATATATACCGTTATTGATTAACAGCATTTTTTTGTTATTTGGTTTACTACATTACGGACATGACTGGCCCAGCATCCTGAGAAAATGTGAATTCATATACTGTACTAGCAATGCATACTTTCTTTCCTTAGTAACATAATAAAATAATCCCCATCAAAATCAGTCAGTTTAAGATTGCGATTTTTTGCATGGGCTGCGTCTCAATCCACCACATCCTCCTATGTTGGCCTTCCGCATGTGCGATGGAAGTTAGCCAAGCTACAGTGGTGTTTGTCAGACCATGAAATATGCCAAAAATGGATCTTCTCACGAAAATGTCAACTCAGTGGCCTTGTGGTTAGAGTGTCTGCCCTGAAATTGGAAGATTGTGAGTTTAATCCCCGGCTGAGTCATAACAAAGACTGTAAAACTGGGACCTGAGGGCATCTCCCCTTGTCACTCAGCGTTAAGGAGATAGATTGGGGGTAAAGCCCTGTGATAGACAAGCATCCTGTCCAGGGGATGTACTTGTACATCAAGCTGCCTCACGCTACAGAATCAGGAGATAGGCTCCTGCACTATGAGCTGTTCTAGCTCGCTTGTGCCAGGCTACTTACTTACTCACAAAAGCTTCCCACAAGGACTTGTCTGCAGTTGGTAATGCTGATGTGCCAACTTCTGTCTGTAGCATCTGAACAGTTTGGGCTTCAAACTAATATGACCCCACTGTGGAAAGGGGAGACACTCACAATGGGGTCCTCCATTTGCTCTAAACCCCCCAACACGCACACTTTTTATTAGGACTATAAAGAACTTTGAGAATATTGGCATAGGTTTTTATACTTTCATAAGCTCTGGCACCGTATCGGATTGTAGGAGAAAATCCATGGCTACCTAGTATTATGGCTTGTATTACATGTCTGGATGAATTTGACTGAGATTTCAACATGAGAGTAGGCCAGTTGGCTGCTAGAAACAGAGGTGCCTTGCATCGGATTATGTCATTTCCAGCATGGCTTCAGAATAGCGAATGAATCACAGGTTCCGTGCCAAATGGCACCCTATTATCCATTAAAGGTCCAATGTAGCCATTTTTATCTCAAAATATAATAATTTCTGGGTATAAATGTAGTACCCTACTGTGATTGTTTTCAATTAAAATGGTCAAAAAGTAACAAAAATAGCTTCTTAGCAAACAGCAATTTCTAAAGCAAGATCTTTGCTAGGACTGTCTGGGAGTGGTTGAGTGGGGAGGGAAAAACTGAAAATGTGCTGTTATTGGCAGAGAGGTTTGGAACTCTCTTTCTTATTGGTCCATTAACTAATCTTCTGCATTGTGTTATCGCCATAGAAGGCCAAAACCTCTGATTTGGTTCATTTAAATAATCCAGGCCACCACGTGGCAGCAGCTTGTTTGTCTCATGCCTGCTGTAGATAATCTAAGCTAACTAGCAAGCTGTGCTCATGGGTCATCACTAGATATCACAGCCACAAAGTCATAAACCCCACCTATTTCTACCAAACAAATCTTCTTAAAATGTGATTTTTAACCTAACCTTAACCCTAACGTTAACCACACTGCTAACCTTATGCCTAACCCTAAACTCAAATTATGACTAAAAAGCACATTTTTGTTTTCATGAATTTTTACTCTATAGCCAATAATGACAACTGCGCTAATGTTGTTGCTAGCTAGAATTTGTAGTAAGCCCTTGTTGATACTAACCAAATGGCCACAACTAGATAACTAGTGTAGATAGCAACATTATAATTAAATCACAATGGATTCATTTTTTAATGAAGCAGCTGCCTTTTAGCTGTCGAGAGTCGATGAAGTAGCTAGCTAGCTATGTTGTGCTAAATTGCGATGCTAACCGTTTAGCTAATGTTAGTTAGGACGCAAACTGGTACTGGAAGTATGGGATAATGGAGAATGAATTTAAATATTTCTTCATCATCTTGCTAGATTGCTAGCTTGGTAAAGCATTTCGTGTTGTGTACATTGTGCTGCACTTACCACCCCATTTGTTTAATATGAAGTGTGTGTGACTGCATGGCTCAGTTAGCAAGCTAAAGTTAGCTAGCTAGCTAACTAATGAGCAGGTACACATTATCAAACTGAACCTAAAAAAAAATCCTTCTTCATGCACGAAACACCTTAGCTAGAGGTAAAAGATGTAAAGACTTGCAATAGAAAAATGAGTCATGTGGCCACGGCTTGCTATATAAAGCAGGCAGACAGGCATTGAGACATTCAGTTACTGTTCACATGAACATTAGAATGGGAAAAACGAGTGACCTAAGCGACTTTGAGCATGGCACGATCATCGGTGCCAGGCATGCCAGTTCCAGTATCTCAGAAACGGTCTAGGGTTTACCGAGCATGGTGCAACAAACAGGCAAATAACAGCGCAGTACAACAGTGGTGTGAAGAACGGCATCTCCATGTCACCGACGGTCCTTGTCACCGATAGGCTATTGCAGCAGATGACCACACTGGGTTCCAGTCCTATAAGCTAAAAACAAGAAGAAGCGGCTCCAGTGGGCACGTGATCACCAACACTGGACAATTGAGGAGTGGAAAACATCGCCTGGTCCTACGAATCCCGGTTCATGTTGCATCATGCTGATTCAGGATTTGGCGTAAGCAGCTTGACCCATGGCCCCATCCTGGCTGGTGTCAACGATACAGACTAGTGGCATAGAGGGAATGTTTTCCTGGCACACGTTAGGTCTCTTGATACCAATTGAGCAACTTTTCTATGCCCGAAGAATTCAGGCTGTTCTACATTTACATTTTAGTCATTTAGCAGACACTCTTATCCAGAGCAACTTACAGGAGCAATTAGGGTTAAGATCCCTATGGGCCCTGGTCAAAAGAAGTGCGCTAAATAGGGAATCGAGTTCCATTTGGGATGCAACCTATGAAATTCAGGAGACCTGGAGACGTTAGATCTCATGGGTTCTGGTGTCGGGAGACTATTGAGTGCAGGGAGATTCATTACTGTTTTACTGCCTTGTTTGACTCGGTTCAACTGTGTGTGAAGTGGTGGGATCTCATAGCTCAGGGAAGTCCTAGGACTAATATTAGGGATCATCACACCGCTGCCAACCCTCCTAATGCTCTGAACCGTCTGAACCTTTCCAGTCCCAACCCCCTGAGTGGGGTGTGTCCCAAAATGGTACCCTATTAATAGTGCACTACTGTTGACCATAGCTGTATGAACGAAGTAGGGAATAGGGTGCACAGCCTTTGGGACACAGGCAGAGCGGGGTGCTTCCTGCTTCCTGTCCTGTGGTGTTTAGAACCGTATGAACGATACCTCTTTGGAAATGTTTTGGAACAAGTGAGAGTGTTTTATTATTGTGTGCCACCCAGACATAAATTATAGAGTGACAGTAAATGTTTAGCTCTTTAATGTGTCAAATTATCGAAAAGCTTCACCATATTTACGGTTTATGTCTGAATAGCCATTATTTCGTAGCCCATCATCTGAAACTAGAGCTCTTTTATTTTTCATTACTCACTCACACAACTGTGGTGAACGCTCAGTTTGCCAACTGTCTGAAAATTCAAAATCCACAGCTCAGAATGTAACTACTCGGCTCCATCTGTTTAGAGTAGGAAAAAGCGCTTACATGTAAAAACTCTGCGGTTACTCAGCCCTGCAAACATAGCGAGCGGGAACCATTGAGTTACTTTTCCTGCACTTTTATCTCATTAAACACGGATATGGCCTGAGTTTGGAGATTTATATAAAGTCTATATGTCTCCCCTCTGCTTTAAAGTACTCTCCTGGGAGCTGCTTTCTGTATTCATAGAAGACATTCCAGAGAGGTGATAGAGCGTTGAAGCCTAGCCCAGCGGTTTGGTTTACCTTGGAGGACACCCTTGTCACCCATCAGTCGTTGCAGCACATCCGAGTCCAGCTTGGCGAAGGCATCGTTGGTGGGGGCAAACAGGGTGTACTGGCCTGGCTGTCCCAGCTTGTCCAGCAGGCCTGAGGCCAGGACCACATCCTGTAGTGATAGAACACATCATGACCTTCATCATATCCTCCATTAGTACTGTGTGTCACCCTGTGTAAATCGAATAGAATGAAAACAAAAAGACGAGAAGGGGAAAGGAGACAAGAGGAGAAGGATATAGAAGAAAAAGGTAGGAAAGGAAAGGTAGGAAAGAAAGTGAAAGGAATGGAAATGAAGGAGAAAGAAGAGAGGAGAACAGAAGAAAATAAAACTTACATTGAGAGTGGTGAGGTCATCGTCAACCTCAATGACATCCTGGATGGTGTTGCCCACGGCAGTGATGACACGGTCGATGACGTGCACCACTCCGTTGGTGGCAACCTGGTTGCCATGGATAATCCTGGCACAGTTCACCGTCACGATCTTCATACATAATAACACACCGCATAGGACATGCACAGCACAGTTAGTATCTGTACACAACACACAACAGCATACCGTCCGTAACTCTCCAATGTTCACACAATAAAGCCTTAGCTCTCCATGATGTCAACTTTCCTATCTCATGGCATGGAAACTATTGGATTTCCAATACATTCCATGGGCGCTGGTCAAATTAGTGCACTGCATGTGGAGTAGGGTGCCATTTGGGATGCAGAAGAGGATGTTGCGTAGGTCTAGTGGGATGCTCACCCCGTTGGAGTAGTGGTTGATGTAGAGTCCCAGGTCGTTGTACATGGAGTCGACCACCAGGCCGTTCTTCAGGTCTTTGGTCTGCAGGCGTTTGTTAGCCATGTGGTAGTGCAGGGCGTTGTACAGCTCAATGTTCACGTTGCTCACCAACGCACTACGCACTTCCTGTTGAAGAAATGCCAAATAAAAAGGCTTAAGATAATATAAATACTTAACATAAAGTGATGACAGCAACTGGCTGTAGGGTTCAGGTCAAACAACCATACATTCTGGTGATTTATGTTGTAGCTCTTTTAAATGGTCACATTACAAGCACTGAATGGTTTTGGTTTTGGAATAGTTACTACTATCGCTGGTGGGTTCATTTTTCCAGGTACCTGAAATTTTCCAGCTGTAAGAGATGACACTTATCCTAACGTACCCCATCTAACAAGTCCCAGGCATCGTTGCTGGGAGCGAAGAAGGTGTATGACCCAGATCCCTCTATCTCCTCCCTCAGCTTGGAGATGTGAGAGTATTCCTGGGTGGAGATGGCCTTGACCAGGCCCAAGGTACCATACACATTGTCTATAGGGGCCACTGTGGAACAGGGAAGAGAAGGTACCATAAGGACTACATCACCCTACATACCAGGAGTGATCTCAAATGGCATCCTATACCCTATATAGTCTACTACTTTTGATTAGAGCCCTAAAGTATTGCAGTACATGTGGAATAGAGTGCCATTTGGGACACACACAAGTCTCATTAAAACAACTCTAACAACTATAAAGAACCCCAAAGATAGCCGGATAACGCTGAAAGGGAACATGTATGGGTAGGATGATGTGCCAGCTGAATCTTTATGTTGGTGTGGCGTTGTGAGTCGTACATTTTATGAGAAAATGCAATACCCATTGATATGTCTTAGTTTAACCTCTTGTTTAACCTTTAAAGTACACTATAACATTAAGTGAACTACAAAATTGAGTACACTGCGTATCCTGTACCATATAACATTACATACACTGTAACCGACCGTAGCTACATACCTGCAGGGCATCCTTTCATTCCTTCCAGCTTCATGTAACCTGGACAGCACTCATACAGCACCGTCCTACAGACATAGAGACACAGACACACCATGTTTAGGGACAGATCACTCATACAGCACCGTCCTACAGACATAGAGACACAGACACACCATGTTTAGGGACAGATCACTCACACAGCACCGTCCTACAGACATAGAGACACAGACACACCATGTTTAGGGACAGATCACTCATACAGCACCGTCCTACAGACATAGAGACACAGACACACCATGTTTAGGGACAGATCACTCATACAACACCGTCCTACAGACATAGAGATACAGACACACCATGTTTAGGGACAGATCACTCATACAGCACCGTCCTACAGACATAGAGACACAGACACACCATGTTTAGGGACAGATCACTCATACAGCACCGTTCTACAGACATAGAGACACAGACACACCATGTTTAGGGACAGATCACTCATACAGCACCGTCCTACAGACAACACACAGAGACCAAATTTAGAGACAACGCATGTACACGTCACATTTTAGAGACGGAGACAACACACAGAGACACACCATAAACAGCACTGTCCAACAGACAACACAGGGCCACAAACATTAGAGACGGAGAGGAGGGAGGGATGGAGACATCCCACACAGATCACGCATTAGAGACAGAGACAACACACAGACGGACAAATCACGAGCTAGAGAAAGAGACATACCCTATCCTCTGTTTAAATATTCAGAGTCGGGGTACATAAACAGTGATCACCACATCCCATGTAATTAGAGTGTTCTAGAACTTATTTCAGAACATCAGAGCACATCATATATTTATCCTGGAGTTTATCCTAGTGTATTTCAGCTGAATCATCACTAATGTCTGTACTGAAAGGCTGTTTCATGCTCCTGTGTGTATGTGTGTGTGTTCAGTTGTTTCCACATGGTCCTCATTATCTGTTTTATTAACCATAAGGCTTTGTGGTCCAAGGGCCCAGGCCAGCACGCCTCCAGGGTAACGCTACCACATTGTATACTGTAGATACATAAACTATGTCTGCCTCCCGAACGGCACCCTAGTCCATGTATAATGCACTTTGTAGGGAATACTGTGTCATTTACCAAGGACCCTTCCCCTTTGAAGCTAAACAATTATTCTAGCCCTCTAGTCCATGATTTAGCCTTGTTTAACCTCTAAGACATTATTATGTTTTGGGTCTTGAAATCAAATCTGTAAGCAGTTGAAAACCTTGGTTAGGAAATGGAACCCTTCAACTCCTGTATATGCCACAAACTGTTGAATGGGCTGTGTGGAAACTGTAACAGACTAGCTCATTAGAAATGACTTGGGGGGAAATGATTTGAGGAAATGGCACTGTAATCTTTAATCTAAATCAAACAGCTTTTAACAGTAGTCGTAATCACAGGGACACAAAAACGGAACAGTCCTCTTTAATTAAACCCCAGGACATTACAACCCAGCTAACAACAAGCCTTCCCACAACTTTAGAGAACATTCCCTTAAGAGTCTCATTGGGTCATTAACTAACATTTTCATAGGAATTTTCCTGTGATATGCAAGATATTGTTTCCAAGAGACCATTCCATTAACCCTCTACAGCAACGTTTCCCAAATTCGGCCCCCGGGACCCAAAGGTGTGCACGTTTTGTTTTTGCCCTAGCACTACACAGCTGATTCAAATGATCAAAGCTTGATGATTAGTTGATTCATTGAATCAGCTGTGTAGTGCTAGTACAAAAAACAAAACGTGCACCCCTTGGGTAAGGGAAACCCTGTTCTAGAGTCTAAGCCCTGTCTAAGATCCCTTAATAACCTGTTGGGGATAGGGGGCAGTATTTGCACGGCCGGATAAAAACATACCCGATTTAATCTGGTTACTACTCCTGCCCAGTAACTAGAATATGCATATAATTATTGGCTTTGGATAGAAAACACCCTAAAGTTTCTAAAACTGTTTGAATGGTGTCTGTGAGTATAACAGAACTCATTTGGCAGGCCAAAACCTGAGAAGATTCCTTACAGGAAGTGGCCTGTCTGACCATTTCTTGCCCTCCTTGATAATCTCTAACAAAAACAGGGGATCTCTGGCATGACGTGACACTTCCTACGGCTCCCATAGGCTCTCAGAACCCGGGAAAAAGCTGAATGACGTAATTCAAGGCCCAGGCTGAAACACACTAGCGCGTTTGGCAAGTGCTCTATCAGAGGGCCATCAGACTGAGGCTCGTGCATAAGGGGATAGCATGCTTTTACTTTCACTCTCTTTGTAATAAAAAACGATTTCCCGGTTGGAATATTATCGCTTTTTTACGAGAAAAATGGCATAAAAATTGATTTTAAACAGCGGTTGACATGCTTCGAAGTACGGTAATGGAATATTTAGAAATTCTTTGTCACGAAATGCGTCGCGCTCGTAACCCTTATTTACCCTTTCGGATAGTGTCTTGAACGCACGAACAAAACGCCGCTATTTGGATATAACAATGGATTATTTGGGAACAAACCAACATTTGTTATTGAAGTAGAAGTCCTGGGAGTGCATTCTGACGAAGACAGCAAAGGTAATAACATTTTTCTTATAGTAAATCTGACTTTTGTGAGTGCTAAACTTGCTGGGTGTCTAAATAGCTAGCCCTGTGATGCCGGGCTATCTACTTAGAATATTGCAAAATGTGCTTTCACCGAAAAGCGATTTTAAAATCGGACATATCGAGTGCATAGAGGAGTTCTGTATCTATAATTCTTAAAATAATTGTTATGTTTTTTGTGAACGTTTATCGTGAGTAATTTAGTAAATTCACCGGAAGTGTTCGGTGGGAATGCTAGTCACATGCTAGTCACCTGCTAATGTAAAAAGCTGGTTTTTGATATAAATATGAACTTGATTGAACAGACATGCATGTATTGTATAACATAATGTCCTAAGATTGTCATCTGATGAAGATCATCAAAGGTTAGTGCTGCATTTAGCTGTGGTTTGGGTTTATTTGACATTATATGCTAGCTTGAAAAATGGGTGTCTGATTATTTCTGACTGGGTACTCTGCTGACATAATCTAATGTTTTGCTTTCGTTGTAAAGCCTTTTTGAAATCGGACAGTGTGGTTAGATTAACGAGAGTCTTGTCTTTAAAATGCTGTAATATAGTCATATGTTTGAGAAATTGAAGTAATAGCATTTCTAAGGTATTTGAATAACGCGGCACGGGATTCAACTGGCTGTTGAGTAGGTGGGACACAAGCGTCCCACTGGCCCAGAGAGGTTTTAAGGTATATCATTAAAAAATATATATTTAATCAAACATTGAATTTGGCATCACTACTATTAGCCAATAGAAACATATTGAATAACAGATTCACTACATGGAACAACAGATAGTCCCCCAAAAATCAAAGGAAGTTTGTTCTGAAGTGTCTCTCTTATATGTGAGATATAAGAAAGATCAGGAAACTATACAAAGAAAAATCAATATGTATTTAACCCCTTATTTTCGGCACTAAACTATCTCCTTATATATACTGAACAATAATATAAATGCAACATGCACCAATTTCAAAGATTTTACTGAGTTACCGTCCATACAAAGAAATCAGTCAACTGAAATAAATAAATTAAGCCCTAATCTATGGATTTCACATGGGAATGCAGATATGGATCTGTTGGTCACAGATACCTTTAAAAAAGGTAGGGGCGTGGATCAGAACATCCCAAACAAGCTCAATGGGTGACATGTCTGGTGAGAATGCAGGCCATGGAAAAACTGGGACATTTTCAGCTTCCAGGAATTGCGTACAATCCTTGCGACATTATCATGCTGAAACATGAGGTGATGGATGGCACGACAAAGGGCCTTAGGATCTCATCACGGTATCTCTGTACAGTTATTTTCCATCAATAAATACAATTGTGTTCGTTGTCCGTAGTTTATGCCTGCCCATACCATAATCCCACCGCCACCATTGGGCACTCGTTTCACAACATTGACATCAGCAAACCACTCGCCCACACGACACCATACATGTGGTCAGCAGATGTGAGGCCGGTTGAATGCACTGCCAAATTCTCTAAAACAAAGTTGGAGGTGGCTTATGGTAGAGAAATTAGCATTCAATTCTCTGGCAACAGCTCTGGTGGACATTCCTGCAGTCAGCATGCCAATTACACGCTCCATCAAAACTTGAGACTTCTGTGGCATTGTGTTGTGTGACAAAACTGCACATTTTAGAGTGGCCTTTTATTGCCCCCAGCACAAGGTGCACCTGTGTAATGATCATGCTTTTAATCAGCTTCTTGATACAGTTGAAGTCGGAAGTTTACATACACCTTAGCCAAATACATTTAAACTCAGTGTCTCACATTTCCTGACATTTAATCCTAGTAAAAAGTCCCTATCTTAGGTCAATTAGGATCACCAGTTTATTTTAAGAATGTGAAATGTCAGAATAATAGTACAGAGAATGATTTATTTGAGCTTTTATTTCTTTCATCACATTCCCAGTGGGTCAGAAGTTTACATACACTCAATTAGTATTTGGTAGCATTGCCATTAAATTGTTTAACTTGGGTCAAACGTTTCGGATAGCCTTCCACAAGTTTCCCACAATAACTTGGGTGAATTTTGGCACATTCCTCCTGACAGAGCTGATGTAACTGAGTTAGGTTTGTAGGCCTCCTTGCTTTCACACACTTTTCAGCTCTGCCCACAAGTTTTCCATAGGATTGAGGTCAGGGCTTTGTGATGACCACTCCAATACCTTGACTTTGTTGTCCTTAAGCCATTTTGCCATTTGGAAGTATGCTTGGGGTCATTGTTCATTTGGAAGACCCATTTGCGACCAAGCTTTAACTTCCTGACTGATGTTTTAAGATGTTCCTTCAATATATCCACATCATTTTCCCTCCTCATGATGCCATCTATTTTGTGAAGTGCACCAGTCCCTCCTGCAGCAAAGCATCCCCACAACTTGATGCTGCCACCCCCATGCTTCACGGTTGGGATGGTGTTCTTCGGCTTGCAAGACTCCCCCTTTTTCCTCCAAACATAATGATGGTCATTTTAACCAAACAGTTCTATTTTGTTTCATCAGACCAGAGAACATTTCTCCAAAAAGTATGATCTTTGTCCAAATGTGCAGTTGCAAACCGTAGTCTGGCTTTTTAATGGCGGTTTTGGAGCAGTGCTGAGCGGCCTTTCAGGTTAGCAGTCTTTGCTGAGCGGCCTTTGAGGTTACGTCGATATAGGACTCGTTTTACTGGGGATATAGATACTTTTGTATCTGTTTCCTCCAGCATCTTCACAAGGTCCTTTGCTGTTGTTCTGGGATTGATTTGCATTTTTCGCACTAAAGTACGTTCATCTCTAGGAGACAGAACGCGTCTCCTTCCTGAGCGGTATGACGGCTGTGTGGTCCCATGGTGTTTATACTTGCGTACTATTGTTTGTACAGATGATCGTGGTACCTTCAGGCATTTGGAAATTGCTCCCAAGGATGAACCAGACTTGTGGAGGTCTACGATTCTTTTCAGAGGTCTTGGCTGATTTCTTTTGATTTTCCCATGATGTCAAGCAAAGAGGCACTGAGTTTGAAGGTAGGCCTTGAAATACATCCACAGGTACGTCCCTCCAATTGACTCAAATGATGTCAATTAGCCTATCAGAAGCTTCTAAAGCCATGACATCATTTTCTGGAATGTTCCAAGCTGTTTAAAGGCCCAGTCAACTTAGTGTTTGTAAACTTCTGACCCACTGGAATCGTGATACAGTGAATTATAAGTGAAATAATCTGTGTGTAAACAATTGTTGGAAAAATGACTTGTGTCATGCACAAAGTAGTCAAAGTGTCCTAACCGACTTGCCAAAACTATAGTTTGTTCAACAAGAAATTTGTGGAGTGGTTGAAAAACTAGTTCTAATGACTCTAACCTGAGTGTATGTAAACTTCCGACTTCAACTGTATGCCACACCTGTGATTGGATGATTGGATTGGATTTTCTTGGCAAAGGAGAAATGCTCATTAACAGATATCTAAACAAATTTGGGCACACCATTTGAGAAAAATAAGTTTTTTGTGCATATGGAACATTTCTGGGAAATTTTATTTCAGCTCATGAAACACGGGACCAACACTTTACAAGTTGCATTTATATTTTTGTTCAGTGTCCATCCATTCAAACTGGTACTGGGGACCTTCAGATGAGTCTTGTGAGGCTTGTGGGCGTGGTTCCAAAAGGTTTTTTCTGCTGTCCCCATAGGAAAACCCTTTTGGTTCCAGGTAGAACCCTTTTGGGTTCCATGTAGAACCCTCTGTGGAAAGGGTTCTACATGGAACCCAAAAGGGTTCTGCCTGGAACCAAAATGGGTTCTTTAAAGGGTTCTCCTATGGGAACAGTCAAAGAACCCTTTTAGGTTCTAGATAGCACCTTTTTTGTTTGAGTGTAGGTTAAACAGGCAGATTTTGATGAGGATTTAAAAAAATGATGATTAGATTTCCATGGGCCGCGGAAATTATAGGAGAAGGTTTCATGTAAAATAGAACTTGGTATGTTTAGGGGGACATTGAAGGAATATTCTCCTAACCCACAGAAAAATGGACACGTGAATGTTCTTGCAACGTTCCCATAAAACGTGTCTAGAACATGAATATCTTATATTCTGAGCACATGGCAACCATTTTCTGTGTATGTTTGGTGGGACGTTGATGGAACATTCTCCTAACCCTAAAAAAAACTGAACACATGAATGCTCTTGCAACATCCAATGAATCGTGTTTAGAACATTAATATTGTACATTCTGAGAACATGGTAACCACGTTATGGGCCCTGGTCAAAAGTAGTGCACTATAAAGGGAATAGGGAACCAAATGGGACATATCCCATGTATCCTTATGACACCTCTGCACATGGATGTTTTGTAATCTCGTCCACCCAGCCAGACGTCTCTCTGTAGCAATTGAGCCTGGGGACAAGGTTAGATGTTTTGTGACTTGTACGAACATGTGACGTGAAGTCCTGTTTAATCTAATTGAATGGGAACAGGACAGGACACCGTAGCTATAAATGACTACAAAGAATTATAAGATATAAAGACGGGGAAATCCAACCTGCAGCTGTTAGCTATATAAAGGGCCTTATCCTGTAGATCATGTCTGAGCATGCGTGTGTGTGCGTGTTCATGGGTGTGTGTGTGTGAGAGAGAGGGAGTGTGTGTGTGTGTCTGTGTGTGTTTGTGCACGTTTGTGAGTGTACAGCAAAAGTCTGATTTATCCACTCAGAGAAACCCCGTCTCTACTCTTCATCTCTGTCTTTAGCAGTAATCAGCTCCTACTGTATATATGTATTTAAACTGTAAACAGTACCATATGGGCACAAAGTTGGCATCAACTTTAAATTAATTAATTACAAGCAGAGCCCTTCCAGCTCTGTTGGGTTTAAAAGACAAAAACCATAGAATGACACTATCTGACTCCTGAATGGCACCCTACTCTATATATAGTGCACTACTTTTGACCAGAACCCTATGGGCATTGATCAAAGTAGTGCACTCTAAAGGGAAAAGGGTGCTATTTGGGACGCAAGCTTGCTAGACAATTTCATAATCCCACACCTCATGAACCATGACATTACTCGTTAAAGCAGAACAATGATGCTTCAATTTGTGCATAGCCAGCGGTTCTGTTGAGAGATGAGAACTCACTGACCTTGCTTTATGATATGCCAGTAAATGCCCCAGTGTGTATTCTACTGTTTAAGAAGAAGAAATGACTGAAATGTAAAATGTAAGTTGGAATGCGTCTGTGTGTAGCTGGTGTAGATGAGTCAGGCGCAGGACAGCAGATATGAGTAATATACACAATTTTACTCAACAATAATCACAATACACGTCAAATAAATCCAAGGCCACAATAACAGACCGCAATACAATAAACAATCACTCACAAACAAACATGGGGGAACAGAGGGTTAAATAATGAACAGGTAATTGGGGGATTGAAACCAGGTGTGTAAGACAAAGACAAAACAAATGGAAAATGAAAAGTGGATCGGCGATGGCTAGAAGGCCGGTGACGTCGACCGTCGAATGCCGCCCGAACAAGGAGAGGGACCGACTTCGGCGGAAGTCGTGACATAAGTAAGCCTTTTCTGAGCCAGAGACAAATGTGAGGCAGCTTGATGTACAAGTACATTCCTTGACAGCAAGCTATTCCACTGTTTTCGGCTGCAGAAATTCTAAACCATGACAACAAATCAGCAAATGCTGAATATACAAATAATAACGATACATGAAGTAGGCTATAGTAGGAGATAGATGTCCAGTTTGATGTGGACCAGACCTTACATGGTTGTGAAACTGAAATGTCTAGTGTGGGTTTCAGATCTCTGGAGAAAGCTTTATGCTGTATGAACCCTTCCACTGGGCACACACTGGTTGAATCAACATTCTTTCCCAGTTATTTTAACGAAATTAGACGTTGAATTGACCTTTGTGCCCAGTGAGCTCACCCTGCATGATGCTGAACCTAGATAACTCACTAACTCATGTCTGGATGATGGTAGGGGATTTAGTTTCTTTTCTCCAGAGTAATGGTTTATGAGTAATGGTTGCTGGTTGCTCAGTCTGTGGTGGCTTGGAACTTATGTCCAACTGTGCTTCTTCATCAGTGGTCCCCCTGGGACGCCTGCAAACCAGAAAAACATTTCCACATGTTCTCCATGTTCCAGTGGTAGCTGAGTCCATAATGGGACAAGACAGCCTTGTCCAAATCAACAGAGTTTGAGTGGCGAGAGAGGGGGTCGAGGGCAGGATGGAGTGAGGTTTACAGTGGCTTGTTTCCTTCATAGCAACAGACGATGAGGCTACAGTGTGGTTGGGTGTTCAGGGCTGTCATCCACAGCTCATCCCTCAGACACACATGCACGCAAACGCGCACACACAGAGCTGACAGAAACAGAGCAGATCAAGTCCTGCTGTACGATGAGAAGGGTACGTCCCAAATGGCACCCTATTTTCTATATAATGTACCATTTTGACCCATAGGGGCCCATAGGGCTCTGGTCAAAAGTATTGCACTATATAGAACAGAGGTATTCAACCTTTACTCTGATTATTAATTGCATCCACCTGGTGTCCCAACTCTAAATCACTTCCTGATTAGAGGGCAACTATGAAAAAACGCAGAGTAACTGGCTTTTAGGTCCAGAGTTGAGTTTGAGGGAATAGGGTGCCAATAGGGACGCAGATGAGGAGAGAAGTGGTCATGGCTCATGGCTGACTGCCATAGTTGTCTTCTTTTGAACTTAGCCCCTGGAAACACAGAGAAGAAGAGGAGTGGGGAGACGAGCCAGGCATGAGATCACACATGCCCTGATGAGGCACAGTCAGCAAAACCATCTTCACTCTCCCACGCACATACAGGAGAACCAAGACTCCCTCTGGCCTGGCCCCGGGGTTGGAAACTTCCCTCTGTCTGGTGAGCAGCTTTACTTTATACTGGAGATCTCTGTATGTCAGCAGGCCAACCCAATACTACTGTAGTACTGGCATGTGGTCACAGGAGAAAACTGTGCTGTTTCCAAAACACATATCATTACTAATGAGCAGGGCCAGTTGTTTGGTAGTTTTTTGTGGGGGTTTCTATCCAGCATTATCCATTAGCTTTGCTGCAGATAGAAAATGTTAGGACATGTTATTTAATTGAAACAAGCTGTCTCCAATCAATCAATTATTCAATAAATGTCTGATTGTGAGTGTTTGGTGGGGGAATCGCCTAAGCCAGGGAAGCGTAGCTCTACGAATCTTAATTGCACAAAGCCTGTTATTTGTCAGGCAATAGTATTTTTAGATCAGTGATTCAACACCTGTTTGCTCGAGCTGATCCTCTCCAACAGACTTGGAAGTTACAGCTTAAAATGGGTCAATTATGGGGCAGTTTAAGGGGACAGTCAATGAAACCAACCATGGAATCCAACACATTAACCATTACACCAAGAGGTTTGGACCTGTTAGTGTAACGTTTAAGGTGTTGGCTTGACAGTCGCTGGACCAGGGTTCGACAAAGCCTATCATTTGGGAGGGAATTCTATTTGTGGATCAGTGATTCTGCACATCACCTTGCTCAAGCTGATCGTCTTCAACAGCCTCAGAAGTCGTTAGGGGCAGTTTAAGGTGAGAGTTAATGAAAACAACCATGAAAGTATGTTGTAGCCCCAACCAGGAATCGAACCCAGATCCAACAACGGTTTCATTGACTCTCTCCTTAAACTGCCCCTAATTGACCTATTTTTAGCTACCACTTCTGAGGGGTGGAGGTTTTAAAAAATTAAAGATTACAATGTTCTGTGCCCCCTGGTGGTGGATACTGTGGTTTGATTGATTCCATAGAAAGAATAGACAAACAATCCAATCATTCCTCATCAACATAGATCACATTCTTTGGCTATACTCAGCATCCAAGAACATAGTTACATAGAGCACTTTTCAGCATCCAAGAACATAGAACACTATTCAGCATACACAAACATAGAACACTATTTAGTGTCCAAGAACATAGAACACTACTCAGGATCCAGGAGCATAGAGCACTACTCAGGATCCAGGAGCATAGAGCACTACTCAGGATCCAGGAGCATAGAACACTGCTCAGGATCCAGGAGCATAGAACACTGCTCAGCATCCAGGAGCATAGAACACTGCTCAGGATCCAGGAGCATAGAACACTACTCAGGATCCAGGAGCATAGAACACTACTCAGGATCCAGGAGCATAGAACACTACTCAGGATCCAGGACCATAGAACACAACTCAGGATCCAGGAGCATAGAACACTACTCAGGATCCAGGAGCATAGAACACTACTCAGGATCCAGGAGCATAGAACACTACTCAGGATCCAGGAGCATAGAACACTACTCAGGATCCAGGAGCATAGAACACTACTCAGGATCCAGGAGCATAGAACACTACTCAGGATCCAGGAGCATAGAACACTACTCAGGATCCAGGAGCATAGAACACTACTCAGGATCCAGGAGCATTGAACACTACTCAGGATCCAGGAGCATTGAACACTACTCAGGATCCAAGGGCATAGCTAGCATAGAACACTATTACGATTCAGCATCTAAGAGTGTAAGTGCATCAACATGCAACACAACCTAGCTGCAGTGTCCAGGCTGTCAAATTGATGGTAGGGAACTAGGACGTGACCCGAGTCCAGCATGGATCAGAAAGTCAATAAGAGAGCTGGAACCAAGGGAACCATACTGTTATTTGATTTTATGTATTTTTTTGGTACAACAATCCATACAGTTTAAACAATTGAAAAGTAGAAAGAAATCCTAGAGTACACATGAAAGTACATTGGAAATACACTTTTTTCCAGTGTGGTCCTCAAAATACTATGTGGCTGTGCTGAGTGTCTGTTTCCTGTGAGCAGCAGCACTATGTGAGCAGCAGCACTATGTGAGAAACCTCTCTGTACTATGTGGGCTCTGTCCTCTCTGTCTGTACTCAGAGAGTTTCCAATGTATCAACCTCCAACCAGGAAATATGGATGACACATTCCTGCCCTATCAGAGCCAGGATCCAGCAGTGCACCACAGTGGCGTCCCTACGGCGTCCACGCTCACCATACCATAATAACCATCATAACCATAGTAACCAGGACCTTTATAATGCATGTGATTGTGCATTGATGTTTCATGCAAGAGTTGAAGGCTTGCTTGGGTATAATCTTAAATCTTGTTCCTTTGACGTTCATTACTAAACCCTCTGAACTCCTCTGCATCAGAGTAGTCTTTGTTTCCCAACATACACTGGATGAAGAGAGGGTGTTTGATGGTCCGTCATCCTCCTAGATTAATCTTGAGTGCTGTTAATTAAACCTATCCTTCTTAACTGCTCTCCCTCTCAAGTTCAAATTCAGGCATAGTTCCTTTAAAGGTCTCTTTGTTTCTCAACATCCTCCTACATTAAACATTCCTCTGATGTTGGTGACAAAATAAGTCAAAGATAACACAGGCCTTTGTTATCTTCCCTAAAACTCCCTGCTTTGTCCCAAATGGCACCCTATTTCCTATATTGTGTACTACTTTTGGTTCTGGTCAAATGTAGTGCACTATATAGGGAATAGGGTGCCATTTGGAACATATCCTCGAAATTCCTGACTGGTTTTAAAGGGTGATCGTAAATCTACACACATACCCGTTTTAACCTGTACCATAACACATACCCCGTATATATCCCGTACCATAACACATACCCCGTACCATAACATATACCCCGTATAATCCGTACCATAACACATACCCTATATAACCCTGTACCATAACACATACCCCGTATAACCCGTGACATAACACATACCCCGTATAACCCGTACCATAACACATACCCTGTTATTTTTTTTTTACTATTTTTTTAACTATGCAAGTCAAATCTTATTTACAATGACGGCCTACCCCGGCCAAACCCGGACATCGCTGGGCCAATTGTGCGCTGGCGTATGGGACTCCCAATCACGGCCGAATGTGAGACAGCCTGGATTCAAACCAGGGACTATAGTGACGCCTCTTGCGCTGAGATGCAGTGCCTTAGACCACTGCGCCACGTTTAACCCATACCATAACACATACCCCGTATTACCCGCACCATAACACATACCCCGTATTACCCGCACCATAACACATACCCCGTATTACCCGTACCATAACATATACCTCGTATAACCTGTACCATAACACATATCCCGTATAACCTGTACCATAACACATACCCCGTATACCTGTACCATAACACATATCCCGTATAACCCGTACCATAACACATATCCCGTATAGCCGTACCATAACACATACCCCGTATATCCGTACCATAACACATACCCCGTATATCCGTACCATAACACATACCCCGTATAACCTGTACCATAACACATATCCCGTATAATCCGTACCATAACATATACCCCGTATATCCGTACCATAACACATACCTCGTATATCCGTACCATAACACATACCCCGTATAACCTGTACCATAACACATATCCCGTATAATCCGTACCATAACATATACCCCCGTATATCCGTACCATAACATATACCCCCGTATATCCGTACCATAATACATACCCCGTATAACCCATACCATAACATATACCCCGTATAACCCGTACCATAACACATACCCCGTATAACCCTTCCCATTAAACATACCCCGTTTAGCCCGTACCATAACATATAGTCCGTACCATAACACATAACCCGTACCATAACACATACCTCGTATAATCCGTACCATAACACATACCCTATATAACCCTGTACCATAACACATACCCCGTATAACCCGTCCCATTAAACATACCCCGTATAGCCCGTACCATAACACATACACCGTATAACCCGTACCATAACATATGGTCCGTACCATAACACATAACCCGTATAACCCGTACCATAACACATACCCCGTATAACCCGTACCATAACACATACCCCGTATAGTCCGTACCATTACACATACCCCGTATAACCCGTACCATAACACATACCCCGTATAACCCGTACCATAACATATAGTCCGTACCATAACACATACACCCGTACCATAACACATACCCCGTATAGCCCGTACCATAACACATACACCGTATAACTCGTACCATAACATATAGTCCGTACCATAACACATAATCCGTACCATAACACATACCCCGTATAACCCGTACCATAACACATACCCCGTATAACCGTACCATAACACATAACCCGTTTAACCCGTACCATAATACATACTGTCATGCCCTGACCTGAGAGAGCCGTTTTATTTCTCTTTTTGGTTAGGTCAGAGTGTGATGTGGGGTGGGCATTCTATGCATTCTATTTCTTTGTTTTGGCTGAGTATGGTTTCCAATCAGAGGCAGCTGTCTATCGTTGTCTCTGATTGGGAATCATACTTAGGCAGCCTTTTTCCCACCTGTGTTTGTGGGTAGTTGTTTTCTGTTTTGTATTCGTTACCTGACGGAACTGTATGAAATGTATGCATTCACTACTGTAAGTCGCTCTGGATAAGAGCGTCTGCTAAATGACTAAAAATGCAAAAAAAAATGGAACTGTTTGGCTTTTCATTTTTGTTTCTTTGTTCTAGTGTTTCATTGTTTAATAAATAATCATGAACACGTACCACGCTGCGCTTTGGTCCATTCTTTCCGACGAAGCCCGTTACACATAACCCCGTACCATAACACATACCCCGTATAGCCCGTACCATAACACATAACCCGTATAGCCCGTACCATAACACATAACCCATTTAATCTGTACCATAACACATACCACGTATAATCTGTACCATAACACATAACCCGTATAATCCGTACCATATTTGACTCTGGAACTGATTCAAAGCCTCACGAAAGGCACATAAATCTGTTACATTGACTTCCAAGTGAGGGAATGTGACCCCTGGCTGTGACCCCACTCTGAGGGGTTCTCACGGGGGAGTTGGGATATGCAAAATAACACATTTCCAATTCACACGTGTATTAATACACACTTACTTGTACATGTGTGAAAAAAGACAAATATAAGCACCCACTTAATAATTATTGTTATTATTATTATTATTGCTATTATTAAGCTCTGCTCTGAGGTTATATGGTTTCCATGGCACTAGGGAGCATTCAGTGTCCATTTGGACATTTCTGTGTGGTACATGAGACTACATCATTCCTGGGTTCATGTCTGTCCCTAATGGCACCCTATTCTTTGTATAGTGCACTACTTTTGACCAGAAGCCTATGACCCCCTATGGACTCTGGACACGGTGCCATTTGGGACATATCCTCTGTGGTCCACACAGAGGTCCCTATCAAAGCTCTGACCCTAACCTAGCAGTGTCATATTATTCATCTTTCAACCCAGAGGAAAGAATGTGTCCAGGAGGAGCCTAAAAAATAACTAAAAGTCACTTACGCTTTCTTTCCACAGATGGCCCCTTGATACCAGTTACGACACGTGCTGAAGTACTTCTTCTTGGTCCCCATGACCTGCTGCAGAGCGCACACGTTGGGTCTAACGGTCGCCAGGGAAACAGAGGAGACATGGTTAAATGAACACAGTTGGAATAGCTAAAGTGTTCTGCATGCAGCATACCATGTATTAAATACTGTATGTCTGTTTGATTTCTTATCCTTATTTCACTTTCACAGTATATTTCACTTTTGTTATTTCACTTTTGTCAATTTGGTAATATTTGCTTTCATAAAAATGTATCTGACATAGCAAGTTCTTTACATTAATCTGTACCATCCAGAAGGCGAGGTCAGTACAGGTGCATCAAAGCTGGGACCGAGAGACTGAAAAACAGCATCTATCTCAAGGCCATCAGACTGTTAAACAGCCATCATTAACATAGAGTGGCTGCTGCCAACATACTGACTCAAATCTCCAGCCACTTTAAAAAATGTAATAAATGGATGTAATAAATGTATCACTAGTCACTTTAAATTTTGCAACTTCAATAATGTCTACATATCCTACATTACTCATCTCATATGTATATACTGTACTCTATACCATCTACTGCATCTTACTTATGCCGCACGGCCATCACTCATCAATATATTGTTATGTATATATTCTTATTCATCCCTTTACATTTGTGTGTATAAGGTAGCTGTTGTGAATTTGTTAGATTACCTGTTAGATATTACTGCACTGTCGGAACTAGAAGCACAATAACTTCGCTACACTCGCATTAACATCTGCTAATCGTGTGTATGTGACCAATAACATTTGATTTGATTTGACATTCGCTCTTAAATGTAGTTTAGTGAACTTTAAAGCATGATCAATTTATCATTTATGAAATAATCATATTCAGATCTAAAGTCGCCGTAAATTATTATAAAAACAAAAGTTTGCAAAAGATCAATTTATCATTTATGAAATAATCATATTCAGAACTAAAGTCGCCGTAAATTATTATAAAAACAAAAGTTTGCATTAAAAACGACTTTTGCATGACACATTTGTAGACTGTGTGTGGATCAGCATAAATCTGTGAATGCAGAGCAAGCCCTTCAGATAATAATAACAACAATAATAATAATACTAATAATAATAACAATACTGCTACTACAACTATTAACAACAATAATAACCAAAATAATAAACTTACCCCTCTTTTCTTGCCCTGACTTTACTGTGGTAGACTATCTTATCATAAGAAGAGTCCACCATGTCAAAGTTAGACAGGACAAACACAGCAAGGAGAGCTGCAAACAGGATCTTCATGATGATATCCCAGGAGGCTCCTCCAGGTACACAGAAACACTGAGAACTGGGATCTGGCTGGGGAGAGGGAACTTATATAGTAGGAGAGACTCACTAGGCTGGCTGGTTGAGGAACTAAGAGGGAGGAATGCAACACATCAAAGTCAGAGCCACGCCTGGACCACCCAGCACCCCTCCAAGACCATGTTACGCACTCTACACTAATATTGTGTGGTGGACATGCTACTGTACAGGGAAATAGTTGTAGGATGAATGGAAGGTATTGTCATCATTGAGATTGTTATTTGGTAACAATTTTCATACTGATAATTTGCTCTCACTTCAGATTTTGTACTTCAGACTCTGTTGAGATTACGTTTAAGTTAAAGGAAAAATCAAGACAAGATCATACATATGGTATATTCACTTATGCTATGGAAAACACATGCCTGTGGAAACCACACTGGCATGTAGAAGCCAGAACATAGATCCACCATTCCTATCTGAAAACAAGTAGCTAGACAGAGAGGTATCCTGTTCTAGTCAGACAAAGTCCAGACAGACATGGTACCATACTGCAGCATTAGCCACCTCTGTGAACAGGCAGGCACCACTGGAGGCTGTAAGTCATTTTTATTCAGAACAAAGCTGGCCTCCAGATTTAGAAAGCCACAAACACACTCCAGATGGACTTAAAGGAGCTATGTCCTCCAGTGCTAGTCACTGATCTGTATATCAATGCCCAGTTATTAAACCACACAAACAAAACTCACACTCAGAGGTAGGAGTGAGAAATGGATTCTGTCAGAAGTTTGTGTTTAGCCCCACCTAGGGGACTGAGGGGAGTGTGACATAGAGGAGCCTATGACTATTGGAGAGGATAAGAGCGTGTTGAGGAGAGGAGAGGAGAGAGTTCAGAGTATGGCTGTAAATACCAGAGCAATATGAACTCTTTAATACACTAAAGATGTTAGGGAGGGAGGCCTCACTCAGCCTGTCTGTCTACACGTCAGAGGAACAAACAATGCCACTAACACAAGCCAGTCTCACACATCCAAAGAGCCTTTCAAAAATTGAATTCAGAATTTAACAAACTCAATTGTTGTGGGAGGAAATTTGAGAAATTCCCAGTGATGCATTATGGGCATAAAACATCCAGAAAACACAACACCCTTCTAAAAACGTTTTTGTGTAAGAGAGCCCTCATACCAGTGTTTGTAGGTGATATGGGTCAGTTATCACTTAACTTCTAACAGAAAGGAATAAGATCATTTATTTCTATGATCTGTTGATTGTTCGCATGTGTTTGAAATATCATTTTAAAAATGTGTGAGCTGTGCAACCTTACTGTACCTTTGGAAATGGGGCAATCGAATCAAATTCTTTCACAGAGCTATTTGAAGAGTTGAGTCTGCACCAAACAAAACCAACTAACAAGTCAATCATTGTTTTGAGTTGCTCCACATGCGCTATGAGAGACAGAGATATGTGAGTTTGGCAGGACCATAGAGATAACCCTACCGTCAGGGAGGGCAGTGTCTCTCTCTCTCTCTCTCTGGTTAGATGAACAGAACACGCCTACTGTTCACTAGATTCTGCACAAACAGCAGAAACTACACAGTACACAGTATACACACCAGAAACTACACAGTATACACACCAGAAACTACACAGTACACAGTATACACACCAGAAACTACACAGTACACAGTATACACACCAGAAACCACACAGTACACAGTATACACACCAGAAACTACACAGTACACAGTATACACACCAGAAACTACACAGTACACACACCAGACACTACACAGTGCACGTCCCCTGAACCCTAACACTCACAGTTTATGACGCATACGGTGGAGAATGCAGGCAGTTCTTTACAGCCCATAGTCCACAGCCAGGGTTTCCCAACTCCAGTCGCTGTCATTGTCAAGCCAAACATCCCACCACATCCATGGTGATTTGATACAGTTTATAATCCTATTAAACAATCTACAATCAATTCACTCTACAATCCATCATTATTATTTCCATTGGCCAGAGTTACCAGGCAATCTCCCGGAGCAGCATGTCCCTGTTAGATGAGAGAGTAATGACAGTGTTTTTACACCCAGACGGTCAACACATTTAACACATGCAGTGTGACTTTTCCCTGTAAAGGCCAGCAGACTGATGGAACACTGAGTGACTGGGGAGAAGAGCAGCAGGAAAGATGGGCTGTGTCTGACTCTGAAATGGTAATCTATTCCCTATAAAGTGCACTAATTTTGACCACAGCCCATAGTGCAACGGGGCAACGGGGGTTTGAGTCCCGGCTCAGCCGTCTGTCTGTGCCTTTACATCCTTTATGTCTATCTCCCCAACTGTACCCATCTATCCTATCATAAAAAATATGTTTTAAATATGTCAGAGGATCGGGGGACAAATAGTAAAAAAAAGAAGAAGAAAAAGGTATCTCAGCCAAGAGAGTGTTCCTCCGTGTGACCTTAACTAGTCAGAAGTAGCAGTGAAGTACCTTCATTATAGACTTGCCTAGTTAAATAAAGGTTAAATAAAGGTTAAAGAAAAAAAGAAAAAGATTCTTCCAATTCATGTTACCATGGAGACAGAGCTCTAATGAGTAGATGGGACACTCCAGCAGATCTGTAGGTGTGAAGCTGAGAATATCCATGGAAGTGCAAAAAGCTGAATGAGGAACAGTGATATGTATGTGAGAAACCCTCACTGTCTATTGAAAGGATGGTGATACTGACTTCAAATCATTTATGTTAAAAACATATTATGTTTATTGATTCATGTTGTATAGCCCTCTGGAGCTTGAATGAATGCCAAAAATAATATCCAATAAAAATACTGGCAACATTAGCACTCCCTCAGAAATTATACATATCTAACCAATTTACATAATCAGAATATAATTCAATATTTCATATGTGAATGGATGCTGAGAGTCTCAGTATATTAACTTAAAGGGCAAATCTGGGATTCTAAAAACAACAAAGTGGTAACCCCGCCATCCCTCAGCTTGTTTTAATAAAAAGCTGAGGGATAGGCCTAAAGAAAAAAAAAAACCTCAAACAGATCTATAAAAAGCCACCCAAAACATGCACATACCAATCTCAGATGTCCCCTTTAAGGTTAACAATGGCATGCTGGGAGCTGAGTTAGTGCACAGTGTTACTGTCAGTACTGAGTATAGCATCATATGGTAAGAACATGGGGAATTCCTCACAAAAGCTAAGCGCTAAGGAACTGGATTTCACAAGCTAAGCCATGTCAACATTCAGTTGTAGGGGAGAGTGGGGTAAGTTGAGCCATTTTTTTTTACATTCAGTATCACTCCGTCAAGGGAAATATAATATTATTTCTAACAAAGATATCTACATATATTTCAGGATGTTGTGTATCCCTGGAAATAAATCAGAATTCCAGTAAACAGTAGTTTTAAAAACATAGCTTGTACCAAAAAAGTTGTCTCTTTGCACAACTTACCCAGAGTATGGGGTAAGTTGAACCATGGGACAGGGTAAGTTAAGCCACCTTCAAATTTCTGTACTGAATGAAATATTAACACTAACTTTTTAAAACCATGTCTAATTTTAACACAATTACAATCACTTTTTTGTCTTTAAATAAGTTTAAGCATCTTTTAACACCACTCTCCCCTACATGTACAGTATAGCATCTCTTGTGGGATTTCACTTGCAAGAACATGTTGCTTCTAAAGGTCTTACTCGCTTGCATAGAAAAACAATCTTCTTTAGGCCCTACTTCTGGTCTTTTGGTGGTAGTGGAGCCCAATCCTGGATTTCCAGCTGCAGTGGCAGACAGGGCATGTGGAGGCTTGGTTGGAGGGGGGCAGGAGTAGCCCTGCGAGCATCAGGAGAGCATCTCCGAAGAGAGGGGATCATGCTCTGCTTCAGTATGTCACAGTATATGTTGGCATTCATGGTTCCCTCAATGAACTGTAGCTCCCCAGTGCCGGCAATACTCATGCAGCCCCAGACCATGACACTCCCACCACCATGCTTGACTGTAGGCAAGACACACTTGTCTTTGTACTCCTCACCTGGTTGCCGCCACACATGCTTGACACCATCTGAACCAAATAAGTTTCTTGGTCTCATCAAACCACAGGACATGGTTCCAGTAATCCATGTCCTTAGTCTGCTTGTCTTCAGCAAACTGTTTGCGGGCTTTCTTGTGCATCATCTTTAGAAGAGGCTTCCTTCTGGGACGACAGCCATGCAGACCAATTTGATACAGTGTGCGACGTATGGTCTGAGCACTGACAGGCTGACCCCCCACCCCTTCAACCTCTGCAGCAATGCTGGCAGCACTCATATGTCTATTTCCCAAAGACAACCTCTGGATATGACGCTGAGCACGTGCACTCAACTTCTTTGGTCGACCTGTTCTGATACAAGCCTGTTCTGAGTGAAACCTGTCCTGTTAAACCACTGTATGGTCTTGGCCACTGTGCTGCAGCTCAGTTTCAGGGCTTGGCAATCTTCTTATAGCCCAGGCCATCTTTATGTAGAGCTACAATTCTCTTTTTCAGATCCTCAGAGAGTTCTTTGCCATGAGGTGCCATGTTGAACTTCCAGTGACCAGTCAGTGTGAGGGAGTGTGACAGCGATAACACCAAATTTAACACACCTGCTCCCCATTCACACCTGAGAGCTTGTAACACTAACAAGTCACATGACACCGGGAGGGAAAATGGCTAATTGGGCCCAATTTGGACATTTTCACTTAGGTGTGTACTCACTTTTGTTGACAGCGGTTTAGACATTAATGGCTGTGTGTTGTGTTATTTTGAGGGGACAGCAAATTTACACTGTTATACAAGCTGTACACTCACTACTTTACATTGTAGCAAAGTGTCATTTCTTCAGTGTTGTCACATGAAAAGATATACTCAAATATTTACAAAAATGTGAGGGGTGTACTCACTTATGTGAGATACTGTAAGTCCTTCTACGTATCAGTCTCATCCTCAACAGTCTTTTTTACTATGGACTCTCTCTCTTCACTCTCCCCTCCCTTCGTTCTCTTCCTTCTCTGTACACATCCTCTCCCTCGCTCCACCCTGCTCCTCCTTCTCTCCATCACAGTCCAGCACCTCCAGGTCAGCCTCCCCCATCTCCTCAGACACAGAGTAGAGCCCAAAGTCACAGATGTCTTTTGGAAAGTCTTTCCTGGCCAGCTTGTCTTTGGTGGAGGCATGGATGGGAGTGGAGGAGGAAGAGGAGATGGGAGTGGAGGAGGTGTCAATGGAGGCCCAAGAGGGTACCACAGAGCCGTTGACCAGTCGGTTCAAGCCCTGAGAGGTGGAAGGGGATGTGGAGGAGGAGGTGGAGGAGGGGGCTACCCTCTGCTGGAGTATGGACGTGGTGTCGGGAAACATGTTGGTCTTAGGCGCGGCTGTTGAGAACTCTGGGGAGTACTTGAAGGAGTGGTCAGGGTAGACCAGAATGGAGGCCCCTGCCTCTTCACTGGGTTTACTTCCTGCTAGAGCCACGCCCCCACCCCCAGGCCCCACCTTCCCCTTCATCATCCCCAGGACCTCATACCTAAAGCTGGAGATGTCCTGCTTCAGCTCCTGGGGAAAGAAACATACACACATACAACTTGTTTATCTATTTATGACATTTACAGTGGACAGTGCACGTTAATCAACATTCATTGCTGGAGTTAGAAACAATGCTTATTGTTCTTCTGTAGTCCCTGTCTGGTGCTGGATAGAGAAACAAATGTAAATAAATGTGTAATGTCAGAGGAAACCAAACCTTACCTTAAAGTTCTCCTCAGTCAGTCCTTCCTCTGTCTTGGCATCTCTGATCATGGCTGCTACATATCTCTTCACCAGGTTCCTCAAAACCTCCTGAAAACAACACAGTCCACAGGTTGATAAAATCCTATCAAATACACCCACTCCTGGGTTACTAACAACTTCTGGAGATAATATGGAAAGCATCATCCTGAGAGTGGACAGGTACAGGGATTTGTTCCAAATGGCATCCTATTCCCTATATACTATAGTGCACTACTTTTGACCAGGGCCATTGAGCTCTGGTCAAAAGTAGTGCATTATATTGAGAATAGGGTGCCATTTCAGAAAAATCACGTTCAAAATATGTGCATCTACAGAATGAAACACATTGAAAACTGAAACATAATGAATTTTATATTGAAAAAAGAAATGCATAAATACCTGATACTGGTGGTTTATTCTGACGTTTATAGCAGCCCGTCTCTACAAAAGAGGAACATTAATTTACTCCAAGAGCACACCAGGTAGCATGACTAATCAGTTAATGTGATTTCCTGCTTTGTAGAGAGTTGGCCAGCTAGCTCTGTCATCACCTGCCCATTCATTCTCTGTTAAAATGATAGTTTGGGATTTTGGCAATGAAGCCCTTTATCTTCTTCTCCAGAGTCAGATTAACTCGTGGATACAATTTTAATCCAGTATGAAGGAAGGTAGAGGTGGTTTTGTGAGCCAATGCTAACTAGCTGTATGAAAAGACTTCCCGTCTTTGGGCTACGACTTTTTCGCTAAGCTAGCGCGTATGCTAGTTAGTATTGGCTTGTGAAACTATCTCTAACTTCCTTCATACTGAACGCAGAGACATAAAAATGGTTTATTGCCAAAATCCCAAACTATCCCTTTAACTTCTAACTGCTGATGCTATCAGAACAGTTAAGTCTCATGATGCACGTCTAACCATTCTGGGAAGAACAGGTCATTTCATTCATGATAATTCGTTGTGAACAACCCACTGAGACTAGAGAAGAGAAGGAGTAGACGTTTCAACTGTAAGCTGTTCAGTAGAGTTGCAGAATTCCAGTAACTTTCCCAAATTCCCAGGTCTTCCAGAAATCCTAGTTGGAAGATTCCCAGAATCAGAGGGGAATAAACAAGAAATACGGGAATCATCCAACCAGGATTTCTGGAAAACCTGGGAATTTGGGGAAATGACTGGAATTTTGCAACCCTACTGTTCAGTAAAATGATTGTTGATGTAGACTAGAGACTTCATCCTCACCCCTATGGTTCCAAATGTTTCTGTTTTCTTGGCCCTGGTGATCTTGAAGATGTGTTTCCTGATCCAGCAGATGAAGTACCAGATTGACTTGGGGCTAGGGATGATGTTGAATGGAGAAGGCAGAGTCCCCCCCTCTTCAAAGTAACTCATCCACAACTTGGTTCTTGCAAACTTCCACTCAATGTCTGCATGATCCTGAACAGAAACAACACATGCTAAGCATCTGAACAAAACAGTGTGATATTAAATGACAGCAGACAGGTTGGACTCATAAACAAACAAGTGAATGAATGAATGATTTTGCATTCCAGTGATAGAGTAAGACTCACAGCGATGTGTTGGTAACAGTTGTCCATCATGGCTGGGGTTAGTGTTAGGATTAAGGTCAGGGTTACACTCACAGCAATGTGTTAAATTGTTCATCATGGCTAGGGTTAGGATTAGGATTAATGTTACACTCACAGCGATGTGTTAAATTGTTCATCATGGCTGGGGTTAGGATTAGGATTAATGTTACACTCACAGCAAAGTGTTAAGTTGTTCATCATGGCTGGGGTTAGGATTAAGGTTAGGGTTACAATCACAGCGATGTGTTAAGTTGTTCATCATGGCTAGGGTTAGGATTAGGATTAATGTTACACTCACAGCAAAGTGTTAAATTGTTCATCATGGCTGGGGTTAGGATTAAGGTTAAGGTTACAATCACAGCGATGTGTTAAGTTGTTCATCATGGCTGGGGGTGGTGTTAGGGTTAAGGTTAGGGTTTCACTCACAGCGATGTGTTGGTATGAGTTGTTCATCATGGCTGGGGGTGGTGTTAGGGTTAAGGTTAGGGTTTCACTCACAGCGATGTGTTAAGTTGTTCATCATGGCTGGGGGTGGTGTTAAGGTTAAGGTTACACTCACAGCGATGTGTTAAGTTGTTCATCATGGCTGGGGGTGGTGTTAGGGTTAAGGTTAAGGTTACACTCACAACGATGTGTTGGTAGGAGTTGTTCATCATGGCTGGGGGTGGTGTTAGGGTTAAGGTTACACTCACAGCGATGTGTTAAGTTGTTCATCATGGCTGGGGGGGGGTGTTAGGGTTAAGGTTAAGGTTACACTCACAGCGATGTGTTGGTAGGAGTTGTTCATCATGGCTGGGGGTGGTGTTAGGGTTAAGGTTACACTCACAGCGATGTGTTAAGTTGTTCATCATGGCTGGGGGTGGTGTTAGGGTTAAGGTTAGGGTTTCACTCACAGCGATGTGTTAAGTTGTTCATCATGGCTGGGGGTGGTGTTAGGGTTAAGGTTAGGGTTTCACTCACAGCGATGTGTTGGTAGGAGTTGTTCATCATGGCTGGGGGTGGTGTTAGGGTTAAGGTTAAGGTTACACTCACAGCGATGTGTTAAGTTGTTCATCATGGCTGGGGGTGGTGTTAGGGTTAAGGTTAGGGTTTCACTCACAGCGATGTGTTGGTAGGAGTTGTTCATCATGGCTGGGGGTGGTGTTAGGGTTAAGGTTAGGGTTTCACTCACAGCGATGTGTTAAGTTGTTCATCATGGCTGGGGGTGGTGTTAGGGTTAAGGTTACACTCACAGCGATGTGTTAAGTTGTTCATCATGGCTGGGGGTTGTGTTAAGGTTAAGGTTAGGGTTTCACTCACAGCGATGTGTTGGTAGGAGTTGTTCATCATGGCTGGGGGTGGTGTTAGGGTTAAGGTTAGGGTTTCACTCACAGCGATGTGTTAAGTTGTTCATCATGGCTGGGGGTGGTGTTAGGGTTAAGGTTAAGGTTACACTCACAGCGATGTGTTAAGTTGTTCATCATGGCTGGGGGTGGTGTTAGGGTTAAGGTTAGGGTTTCACTCACAGCGATGTGTTAAGTTGTTCATCATGGCTGGGGGTGGTGTTAGGGTTAAGGTTAGGGTTTCACTCACAGCGATGTGTTAAGTTGTTCATCATGGCTGGGGGTGGTGTTAGGGTTAAGGTTAGGGTTTCACTCACAGCGATGTGTTAAGTTGTTCATCATGGCTGGGGGTGGTGTTAGGGTTAAGGTTACACTCACAGCGATGTGTTAAGTTGTTCATCATGGCTGGGGGTGGTGTTAGGGTTAAGGTTAGGGATACACTCACAGCGATGTGTTGGTAGGAGTTGTTCATCATGGCTGAGGGTGGTGTTAGGGTTAAGGTTAAGGTTTCACTCACAGCGATGTGTTAAGTTGTTCATCATGGCTGGGGGTGGTGTTAGGGTTAAGGTTAGGGTTTCACTCACAGCGATGTTTTAAGTTGTTCATCATGGCTGGGGGTGGTGTTAGGGTTAAGGTTAAGGTTACACTCAAAGCGATGTGTTAAGTTGTTCATCATGGCTGGGGGTGGTGTTAGGGTTAAGGTTACACTCAAAGCGATGTGTTAAGTTGTTCATCATGGCTGGGGGTGGTGTTAGGGTTAAGGTTAAGGTTACACTCAAAGCGATGTGTTAAGTTGTTCATCATGGCTGGGGGTGGTGTTAGGGTTAAGGTTAGGGTTTCACTCACAGCGATGTGTTGGTATGAGTTGTTCATCATGGCTGGGGGTGGTGTTAGGGTTAAGGTTAGGGTTTCACTCACAGCGATGTGTTAAGTTGTTCATCATGGCTGGGGGTGGTGTTAGGGTTAAGGTTACACTCACAGCGATGTGTTAAGTTGTTCATCATGGCTGGGGGTTGTGTTAAGGTTAAGGTTAGGGTTTCACTCACAGCGATGTGTTAAGTTGTTCATCATGGCTGGGGGTGGTGTTAAGGTTAAGGTTACACTCACAGCGATGTGTTAAGTTGTTCATCATGGCTGGGGGTGGTGTTAGGGTTAAGGTTAAGGTTACACTCACAACGATGTGTTGGTAGGAGTTGTTCATCATGGCTGGGGGTGGTGTTAGGGTTAAGGTTAAGGTTACACTCACAGTGATGTGTTAAGTTGTTCATCATGGCTGGGGGTGGTGTTAGGGTTAAGGTTAAGGTTACACTCACAGCGATGTGTTGGTAGGAGTTGTTCATCATGGCTGGGGATGGTGTTAGGGTTAAGGTTACACTCACAGCGATGTGTTAAGTTGTTCATCATGGCTGGGGGTGGTGTTAGGGTTAAGGTTAGGGTTTCACTCACAGCGATGTGTTAAGTTGTTCATCATGGCTGGGGGTGGTGTTAGGGTTAAGGTTAGGGTTTCACTCACAGCGATGTGTTAAGTTGTTCATCATGGCTGGGGGTGGTGTTAGGGTTAAGGTTAGGGTTTCACTCACAGCGATGTGTTGGTAGGAGTTGTTCATCATGGCTGGGGGTGGTGTTAGGGTTAAGGTTAAGGTTACACTCACAGCGATGTGTTAAGTTGTTCATCATGGCTGGGGGTGGTGTTAGGGTTAAGGTTAGGGTTTCACTCACAGCGATGTGTTGGTAGGAGTTGTTCATCATGGCTGGGGGTGGTGTTAGGGTTAAGGTTAGGGTTTCACTCACAGCGATGTGTTAAGTTGTTCATCATGGCTGGGGGTGGTGTTAGGGTTAAGGTTACACTCACAGCGATGTGTTACAAATTGTTCATCATGGCTGGGGGTGGTGTTAGGGTTAAGGTTAGGGTTTCACTCACAGCGATGTGTTGGTATGAGTTGTTCATCATGGCGATCAGCATGTTGAGTAGAACCACCAGAGAGATGACATTATAGGTTCCAAACATGGTGGCCCCTACAAACTCTGTGAATTGGTGGTCTGCCTCCACGTTGGTCACATACAGACTGATC